>NW_019240475.1:14764-40901 GCF_002742605.1 Olea europaea var. sylvestris
GTTGTGCATCAATTTTGGTTTGGTTAGTGTACTATGAAACGTTTTTAAAAAATATTTGGGACAATTAAAATATTGTCAAAGTATTATTTGTTGGTAAGCTTCAACAAGTAAATATAGGAAATCATGCAATGATTTTATATTACAACATATCGTATATACGTTCAGGTGTTTAACTGTAATATTTCTTGGCTTTTTATATAAGGTTAGATAAAGAAACTGAATGATTTGACAAATTAAACAACAAAATAATTAGAAGGCAAAAAAAAAAAAAAAGTTATTATAATGTTTTTAAATTAAATCGAAATAATTAAAATTAAAAATAAATATTATTTAATTAAAATTGAAAAAATTGCGTTTTAAACGAAAAGAATTAAAAAGAATTTTAAATCGAAAAAAAGTATTTTTAATATGAAGAAAAAAGAAATTTTAAAACAATTTTAAAAATGTATCATTACATTATAATGATTAACATGTTCGAAACTTTCGATTTTACCAGAAGATACAAATAAGGACAATCAAGAAATTCGACACATAATTTTCTTGATTAATCATTTTCAATCACGTAACATCTTATTTTTCTTGAAAAATAAATGTGAGCTATCGTGGAAAATTACAATTTTTTTATGTAATATCTTTCAAGGATTCTTTCAATTGACATGTCGAATTTTTTATATTATTCAATATGATTACTTGTTTCCACCACAAATTCGTGAATTAGTATAGTTTGTTGATCAACTTTTGAGTACAATGAAAAATTTATGCTAAGGATATTTTTGAAAATTTATAAATCGATGTTATCTTTTTAACTTACAACTATGTAGTTAAAAAAAAAAAAAAAGACACGCTCATGCGCTTCTCCTACCCTTTGTACCTATCATTTTACACCACGAATAAAAAAATAAATGATTTAACAAATTAAATAACAAAAAAATTGCAGGCTAAAAAAAAAAGTTATTGTAAAATTTTTTGATTAAATTGAAATAATTAAAATTAAAAATAAATAATATTTATTAAAAATAAAAAATTGACGTTTTATCATAAAATGAAAAGAGTTAAAAAGAATTTTAAATCCAAAAAAATATTTATAATATAAAGAAAAAAGAAATTTTAAAACAATTTTCAAAAAAATATAATAAAAGAAATAAAAGAAAGTTACGAAAATAAAATAAAGAATGTATAAATATTATTTAGTTAAAATTGAAAAATTAAGTTTTATCTTGAAGAGAAAAGAACAAAAAAGAATTTTAAATTGAAAAAAAAAATTATTTATAACGTAAATAAAAACTAATAAAAAAAAGGAAAAAATTCTCTCCAAAAAGGAAAAAAAAAAATTAAAGAGAGGATTAGCACAAACTCCGTGCACTACGAAGTGCAATCTCCGTGCACGGAGTGTTTGAACCTCGGTTTCTTCCCTTTAAATTTTTGGTCTCTTCTCTTTAAATTTTTTCAGTACATCAAAATCCCCAACATGAGATGCAGTATCTGAAGTATCTTCTTCAGTTTTTATAGTAAATGAATTAAAAGACTGATAACTTGAGCAATCACACATCCCCCTATCCACAGATCTATGGTTACTAATGGCACTCGACTTGCTCAAAGAAGCTAATAAGTGCCGCAAAAGTCAAGATGAGTTTGAATGTGTTAATATACATGGAGATACGGACTCTCCATGCAATCCGTGCATGGAAACTAAGAGACCCCGTGCACAAGTCACTGTTCATTTCTACAGTAAGTTTCTGTGGACGGAGAGATTTAATTTAATTTTTTTTGTTTATATTATAAATAATTTTTTCGATCAATTTAAAATTCTTTTTAATTCCTTTCTCTTCAATTTTTTTACTCACAAATAACTTTTTACTTCTTAAAAATATTTTCTGTCTTATATCATTAGTATTTTTATTTTTTAATAATTCCAAATGATATTTAATTTTATAGTAATTTTTTATTAATATTTATTTTTTTAAATTAAATATATCTAAATATTACTTTAAATTTTCTGTGGGAGTTATGAAAAATTGTGTGTTGTAGTAAATTTAAATTACTTTTTTTTACTGTATGATAAATTATATATCAAGCGAGGCAAACGACGTCGTTTTTGCTCCCCCACTTAAAAAAATGCTACAATAAGACAAAATGGAACAAAAACTGGGCTGTTCTCTTTATCATTTTCGGGTCATTTTCTGTTTTCAGTTTTCCAAAACGGTGAAAACATGTTCTCTTCCCCATTTTCGAAAACGCGTTTTTCAAAACAAAACAAAAAATTGTACTAAAAACCCAAAATGACATAAATACCGTTTTGGACGTTTTCAGCAGAAATCTCCAAAATGGTGGAAAACACGGGAAACACATATCAAAGACACAAAACCAAATCTCAATTTCTTTTTTCCAATCCCGTCTCTGTCCACGACAAAGGAGAAACAAGCGAAGCTGCAATCCGGCACCGGCACCAACGTGGGGGTGACGGGTAGTGAATGCAGCGTCGTGGCCCAGGGTTTGGGCCCATCTCTACTGGCGGTCGAATAGAGAGACGCTGCATTTTATCGCGACCCAGGGACAGCGACCCATTCATCGCGACCCAAGGGAGGTTTGGGGGTTTGGCGACCAATTCAGCTACAGTTCTCTCTATTTTCGATCTGTTGGTTTGGGGGTTTTTTGGTTTTCTCGATCTAGTGGCAATGGGTTTTTTCGGTGGTGCTTGCTGGTAAATTGTTTTGACCGGCGCATTACGGTGTGGTGACTGGTGGTAGCGATGGCGGGCAGTGGTTGTGTTCATTTTGGATGGCAATGTTGATTAGCAGTGGTTGACGATTCATGGTGGTGGTAGTGGGGTTGATTTAGGTTGATGGTTGAGTCATGGTGGTGTGGTGGTTGATTTTGAGCAAAAATTCCGATAGTGCAGTGCTTGATTTTGGTGGCCGACTGGCTGATTTTGAGCAGAATTTTCGGCCAGACTAGCTGAGATTAGGGCCAACTGTTGGGTGAGGTTTGTAGACAACATTGCGGGCTTCAAGTTAGTACTATGATCCGGTGGCTATGGTAGCCGGAAAGTGGTGGTTTGACCCTCCATAGTTGGCATGGAGTTGATGTTTGATAGCGGTGGCGGTATTGAGAGATAAGAATTGAATTTAGGGTTTGAAATGAACGCGTTTTTTAGTTTCGTGTTTTAAGAAATAGTTTTCTAAAATAACAAAAAGAACGCGTTTTTAATATTCTCAAAATGGACACTCAAAACACAAAACTCAAAATGAATTCAAAACTCAAAACACAAAACTGAAACACAAAGAGAACAGCCCCTAAATGATTTAACAAATTAAACAACAACAAAATTATAGAAAAAAATAAAAAGAAACAAAAAAAAGTTATTATAAAGTTTTTAAATTAAATTGAAATAATTAAAATTAAAAATAAAAATATTTAATTAAAATTGAAAAAATTGCATTTTAAATGAAAAGAATTAAAAATAATTTTAAATTGGAAAAAAATATTTATAATATGAAGAAAAAAGAAATTTTAAAACAATTTTCAAAAAAATATAATAAACACAAAATAAAAGAAAGTTACGAAAATTAAATAAAATATATATAAATATTATTTTGTTAAAATTGAAAAATTAAGTTTTATTATGATAAGAAAAAAATTAAAAAGAATTTTAAATTGAAAAAAAATTAATTTATAATATAAACCAAAAAAAGTCCTCCGTGCACAGAGGCTTTTGGAGCATTGTCTCAATGCATGGAGACTTGACAAGTCTCCGTGCGCGGAGGATTTTTTTTTTTTTCATTTAACATTATAAATAATTTTTTCAATTTAAAATTCTTTTTTCTTCAATTTTTTATTTACAAGTAACTTTTTTACATTTTAGAAATGATTTCTGTCTTATTATTAGCATTTTTATTTTTTAATAATTCCAACCGATATGTAATTTTATAGTAATCTTTTTATTAATATTTAATTTAAAGAATTAAATATATCTAAATATTACTTCAATTTTTAAGCTAACTTGGTGGGAGGTATGGAAAGTTACGTGTTGCAGTAAATTTAGATTGCGTCTTTTTTATCGTATGTACAATAAAATATATATCAAGTAAAGACAAATGACGTTGTTTTTGCTTTCCCACTTTAAAAAAAAATTGCTACAGTGAGACAAAATAGAACAAGCCAATGTTGATTTCTACAGTAACTTCACATTCTCCTTTTTATATCATTTTTATATAGTAGGAAAATAAAAAAAATTTACGAAAGTTAAATAAAGAATATATAAATATTATTTAGTTAAAATTGAAAAATTAAGTTTTATTAAGAAGAGAAAAGAATTAAAAGAATTTTAAATTGAAGAATTTTTTTTTTATCTATAATGTTAAAATAAAAAATTAATACATGGAGACTTTGTCTCCATGCAAGGAGACTACTGTCTCTGTGCATGGAGACAAAACTTGCCAGTCTCCGTGCACGGAGAGTTAGCAATTTATTTTTTTTAAAGCTAATATCTTTCTACATATATAACTAATTACAATGATAATTTTTTTTTTTTTTTACTTTTAAATAACTTGAAGCAAACTTTTTACTTATAATAAACTTAAAATTTTGAGTTAATATTTCTTTACTTATAACATAAGTAGCTTTTACAATTATAAGTTTTTTTTTACTTTTAAATAATTTGAAGCAAATTTTCAGTAACTCAAATATACTTAAAACTTGAAGTTGATATTTTTAGTTATATAATATATAAGTAGCTTTTATAATTATAAGTTTTTTTTACTCAGTTAGCAATTTTTTTTTCTATAAGTAACTTTTTAAGCTCTAGCAATATTTTTTTATCTTATTATTATTAGTAGTAGTATTTTTATTTTTTTAATATTTTTTTACATAAAATTGAATTTTTTCTCATATTTATGAGATTTGGTGGGAGGTATGGAAAGTTGCGTGTTGCAGTAAATTTAGAGATACGCTGTATAATAAAATATATATTAACACAAACGGTTTCGTTTTTGCTCCCCCACTTGAAAAAAAAAATTGCTACAATGAGACAAAATGGAACAAGTCACTATTGCTTTTTACAGTAACTTTACATTATAAAAATACGTTACAAAAATTAAATAAAGAATATGTAAATATTATTTAGTTAAAATTGAAAAATTAAGTTTTATTATGAAGAGAAAAAAATTAAAAAAATTTTAAATTGAAGAAAAAAAATTTTATCTTAAAAAAATAATAATAATAAAAAATAAGTTTAATACATCGAGAGTCTCAATGCACGGAGAGAGTTAGTAATTTTTTTTTTTTTTAAAGCTAATATCTTTGTACATATATAACTAACTAAAATGATAATTTTTTTTTTTTTTTTACTTTTAAATAACTTGAAGCAAACTTTTAGAAATATACTTCAAACTTTGAGTTAATATTTTTTTACTTATAATATAAGTAGCTTTTACAATTATAATTTTTTTTTATTTTTAAATAACTTGAAGCAAATTTTCAGTAACTCAAATATACTTAAAACTTTAAGTTGATATTTTTAGTTATATAATATATATAAGTAGCTTTTACAATTATAAGTTTTTTTACTCAGTTAGCAATTTTTTTCTATACATAACTTTTTAAGTTCTAGCAATATCTTTTTATCTTATTATTATTAGTATTAGTATTTTTATTTTTTAATATTTTTTACATAAAATTGAATTTTTTTCTCATATTTATGAGACTTGGTGCGAGGTATGAAAAGTTACGTGTTGCGGTAAATTTAGAGGTATACTGTATAATAAAATATATACTAAAACAAACAGCGTTTTTACTCCCCTACTTGGAAAAAAAATTTCTACAATGAGACAAAATTGATCAAGTCATTGTTACTTTCTACAGTAACTTCACATTATAAAAGAAAGTTACGAAAATTAAATAAAGAATATATAAATATTATTTTGTTAAAATTGAAAAATTAAGTTTTATTATTAATAGAAAAGAATTAAAAAGAATTTTAAATTGAAGAAATTTTTTTTTATCTATAATGTAAAAAAAAGAAAAATATTAATACAGGAGACGTCTTCATGCACGGAGAATTAGTATTTTTTATTTTTTATTTTTTTAAAGCTAATATCTTTCTACATAAATAACTAACTACAATGATAATTTATTTATTTTTTACTTTTAAATAACTTGAAGCAAACTTTTTACTTGTAACTAACTCTTTACATTTTAGAAATATACTTAAAACTTTCATTTAATTTTTTTTTACTTATAATATAAGTAGTTTTTACAATTATAAATTTTTTTTATTTACTTTTAAATAACTTGAAACAAATTTTCAATAACTCAAATATACTTAAAACTTTAAGTTGATATTTTTAGTTATATAATATATATATATAAGTAGCTTTTACAATTATAAATTTTTTTTACTCAGCAATTTTTTTCTATTAATAAATCTGTAAGTTCTAGCAATATATTTTTATCTTATTATTATTAGTAGTATTTTTATTTTTTAATATTTTTTTACATAAAATTGAATTTTTTCTCATGTTTATGCGATTTGATGGGAGGCATGGAAAGTTGCGTGCTGCAGTAAATTTAAAGGTACATTGTATAATAAAATATATACTAATACAAACGGCGTCGTTTTTGCTCCCCCACTTGAAAAAAAAAATTGCTACAGTGAGACAAAATGCAACAAGTGACTGTTGCTTTCTACAGTAACTTTACATTCTCCTTTTTACATAGTAGGGATATATAATTATATCTGCTTTCTTATTTAATTTTAGTCATATATTTTGTAAATATTGAATTGTTTGCCAGTAGAAATATGTAAATTTGAAGGCAAATTTGATCAGAACAGAGAGACATCTTTTGAAAGGAATGAGTTTCATCTGCCATGTTGAGCATCCTCGTAAGTTTATGTCGAATTATCTTGCTACTCTTGGAACTCCTCCAAAACTAAGGCAAGAAGCTTGGAATCTTGCAAATGATAGGTAAATTTTTGGAGCTAGGAAAAAAATTATGCGTGCAAACACGTAGACTGTACTTAGATTTCTATGAATAATGCGTTTAGCATGCATTATAGTTGATATAGAAAGGTTCGTGAAATTGTAATATTGCAGATCATGGATGTCTAAGAATTGTTCAACTGGACCCATCACCCTCCTAAATTTTGGTGGAAAATCAAATAGTAGCACTTAATTAGTCCAAGGGGATTATGATGACAGCTATCAAAACCCAATGGGACAATACACTAAAGGTATATGGTCTGTGTCGTCGTTAAAAATATATTTATCTAGAATGTCTCAATGGATGTAGTATGAACTGAAGAGTGGCAAAAAAGATCATGTAGCGAGGCTCAAATCTAAATAAGCATAGTTTGTTGTGGAGCTATTGAGTATTTGGTTCACATACTTCTATGCATAGTGAAATCTCTTTATATCCATTCATGATAGAATTGTAGTAAGGCAACTTACATGTAAATTTCAACTTCTTGATGGATTTAGTTCTCATTTGTCTCTATTCGAAACAATTTCTTTAAATGTTCCACCAGATGGAGTTCAATATTTGGAATCTTGCATTTGCAATTTTTACTTTGCTACAAGCTTAAGGATCTTCACCATCTGTTTAGTTTAAGAAGCTAACCTAGCATGAAGATTAGTAGCATCGAATTGAATGTACATTAGCTTGACCATGGATCTTCTGCTTTCCTTATATCAGTTTGATGATCTGATATATTTGGTTGGTATTTCTTTCTTATGCACTCGTGAACACTGCTCTTGTCCTCAAAGTCTTCTAATAAGTTGTAATGATCCTTATATTATCTGATGAATAGCTTGCGCACAACTTTGTGTGTTAGGTTCAAGAGTGAAGTTGTGGCATGTGGTGATATATATGCTACAGCCCGAAGATTTCAAGTGCCACTGCTAGAGAATCCTCCATGGTGGAAAGCATTTGATGCTGATAAGTCTGGTATAGATGAGGTTTGTAGAGTTCCGACCCACCTATACACCCTTCCAAAGGCAAAATATATACCTGTAAGCAAGGAACGATGTTCATTTGCAACATCTAATCGATCATGGGATTCACCACATGAGTCTGTTGCCAAGGTAAACACATGCTTTAACCAAATTGTTTCAGTTTGATGTGTAACCCCAATTTGTTATTCCTGTTTGCTTTATGCTTCTATTGTATAGCCAAGTGCCAATCAAATTGCCAGGACAAAATTGAGTTGACGATGGGGAATAATTCATCATTTTACTTAATTATTAGTGTATTTTAAAGAAATCTGGAATAATTGACTTGCTTCTGACAGGAATATCTAGGTAAGTTTTAACTCTTTTTGCCCTTTGTTTTTGTTTAGGATGGTTCCCCGACTGGACCAACTGCAAATGAAGATAGTACTGCAAAAGGGTCCTTTTCAGCTGCAACTCAGGAAGTGGGTAAGGATGTACTAGTAAAAGCTGCTCTTGACAAGATGGAGGAGTTGAAGAGTGCCAATGACTCTAAAAGCATGCCCACTAGGGAAGAGTCGAGAGGAGATCTAGAGTCTAAATTGATGTCTGATCATTGAACAAAGGTTGATGGTGAAAGCAACAAGGGAAGGGACAAAGACAGCGATAGGGAGAAAGAAAGAACAAAGAGCAGAGATCATGATAGAGGGTGAGAATTTGAAAGAGAACGAGGACGCGAGAATAGTGAAGGGACAGAGATAAAGTCAAGGAAATGGGACACCGTTCAAGGGACAAAGGAAAAGACTCTGGTCAGTTCATGGACTCTTGATGATATAACTCTTCTTGCATTGTATTTTTCGATTGCACTTCTTTGTTTATACCATATTGAATTGCCTTTCTGATAACCTTATGCAGGACGTTTTAAGAAATCAAAATGTCACTCTTCTCGAGGTAAGTTTATAAATATTTCATTATTTATTTGATATTTTTTTTTATTAAAATTGAGTTATTAAATAAGCAAATTGTCTTGTTTTACCAAATCAAGAATACCACAGCTCGTCTTACTCATCAAGGGAGAAGGACCACCTCAAACATCATTCGTATGCATAAACTGAGTTGAAAGGTGTTATTTTATTTTTGTTATGCTACTGGATTCTATGTTTCTTTTTTATAATTAAAAAATTCTGGATCAAACGACATCAAAAGGTACTTTTAAGGTTAAGGTACGATTCCCTCAACAGTGAAAATAAACAGTAAGCAAACTCGATAGAATATACAAAGTCAATGTTCAAGTTGATAGACACCGAAGCCTACGTGATTTCTACCATAATCCAGATTAATATTTATATTTATCTTACTTATTTCATGTGGGGGGATTGTTAGATATTTATACAATAAATATTATATGTAAAAGAAATAACTAATTTAGATGAAATACCCAATTGGTGGAAAGTGCGGCATTTGTTCATTTCTAGAATAAAGTGCTACTATATTCAATTATCAATATGATTCCTTCTGTTGCAGAAGCTACTCTTAAATCAGTCTTGAAACTCAAGGAAATTCAAGGACTAACCATGTACCACTTAAAGAGTAACCTTTAGGTAAGTTGTTCATTGCCGGATATTAAACTAGATTTCTGCACAAGAGAAAATCTACTTCCAGTTTGAGCACCTTCAGTATTAACCAATTCAATGAGCAACTTAAAGTTCCAATTAAACCATTTCAAAGAAGCGGACGAGGTTTTTAGTTATAGCAAACAATCCCTACAAAACTCTTATGTATAATTAGTCTGGGATGTCGGGGGTTAGGGTTACATCCCACCCAATAATTAAAAAGTCTTTGATTGAGCCTTGGGAGCTTGGGCTTCTTTGATTAAAATAATAATTTTTTATTTATTTTAATCATTTTTAGAATTATTTAATGGGTCAAACTAACCAATATAATATGATCGTTTTTCAACTACCCATTTTCCACAACACATTTAAACTGCAACCAATTATGGATATGGTGGAGGTAGTTATATTTATTCTGCCCATATAAACACACATTTAGTTTTGGAAAAGAGACATTAAAAAAAAC
Source organism: Olea europaea var. sylvestris (assembly GCF_002742605.1). Lineage (NCBI taxonomy): Eukaryota > Viridiplantae > Streptophyta > Magnoliopsida > Lamiales > Oleaceae > Olea > Olea europaea. Next base: position 24,766 of record NW_019240475.1, read on the forward strand.
GAAATTATCAATTTCATATTCTGTAATTTTTCATACTCAAGTTTTACAATTATATCTATTTGTTAGAGTACACTTCAGAATTCTGAAACTATTTATGATTGTTGTATGAGTTATATGTTTGATTGTTGTATCTACAAGTAATTGTCTACGGAGGTTATAATAGTTAACGGTAGGCAATTTCACTTTAAGTTATCATGCTATCACGAGATTCAATCAGTCGATAAGTTTTACTTTCTACATTTTGCTACATTATTATATTCCATTATTATCCTTTTTTCTTCCACCAACTATACATTTTCAGAGTTCGGTCATTCCCCTTGTACAGGGAATTTTGTACAGGGTGCATGTCAATACTGCGTTGACAGCACTTATATGGTTGCCTTTATTTATCTATTTTTGTATTTTTATTTTTATTGTTATTTTGGCCAACTTCTAATGTAAAAATGTCCAGTGTGCCCTATAAATTCCTTGTACAGTTTTTCCCTATCCACAGCAGGGTTAGAAATCAATTGATTGAAGATTGCGTTTATTGAATCACACCAGAGAGACAATCTAATGCTTCAAGTAGAACACCTATTGGCATTTAAATTCATCATTCACAAAGATTTATCCAATGCTTCACATATTTCATTGCATTGTTCATCGACCAAAACTGATCGAGGTGCTAAGAAAAACTCGGCAGTTCCTCATTATAATTTTTCAAATAAATTGCAACTCTAAAGTAGGAAAATAGAAGAAACCCTCCACACAATATATTCTAATTTCTGGCATTTTATTGATGCGACCTAATACAAAAAAATTCAGTTCATTGAAGCATAAATGCTTTGATGAAAAGTTCTTACCTTTCAAGTTTGAAAACATAAGTCTGTTTCACAAACTAAAGTCACAGATCTTGCCCCTAAGAATCTTGAAGGCACATCGCCATAAAAACTGCGGGAAAAGACTAAAACAAGGATCAATCAAGAAAAACTTTGATATCTATGCCACTATCAATGAGGGACTGAACAACTGCTCTAATTTTTCCTTCAAACTTGTCTCTCTCTCTAGGAGTATAAGAAGCTGTGTACACGTCTGCTTCTCTTGCTCTATCAGCCAAAATTCGACCCACAGCCAAACATGCAGGTATGTCAGATCGTGATTTGAGTACTGCCTTGATATCTTTGGAGTTAGTACCAGCGACTGCAACCTGCTTGCTTGTTACCCTGTGCGTGATTGAGGCGGAAACAAAGCGCTTTGATATGAAGACATCAAGAGTGAATGGCTCCATGTAAGCTACAGTACGTTGCTTAAAGGATACATGCTTGTTCGGATTTTTTGACTTTTTCTCCTTCTGGTAAGTGTATGGTCTGCTGTTGTCATCATCAAGAAAATCTTCCACCCCAAAAAAGCTTCTTGGAGCAAAATAAGACTGTTAAAATATAACGAAATGCATGTGAACATAAAAAACTTTCGAATCTTATATCGAACTCCAAACACAAACAGATGCATGTTTTATTGCTATTGCAAGGCACTTTTCAAATTCAAAATTCAAAGCTTCAATAGATTTTTTAAGTTTGGGAACATCAAGCTTCCAATAACTTTCCATTTTTTATTCTAGAGAAATAAACAGGCAGCTCTGACAGGGTTCTTAAAAGGAAACAGCTAACTTTTGCTGAACTCATATTAGGAGAGCAGGACTCAAGCTTCATATTTGAGCATGCTAAAAATGTGGATGCATATAATTAATATGTTCTATTATAGAAGTTCCTTTTACTAACACTCCAAGGCTTAAACACACGTTGCTTTAAATGAAAATAGACTCTAAGAGACTATATAACAATATAATTTCTTTCAGCTTGAAAGAAACGCCAAAACAAATCTTAGTCACTTCAACATCATGCAGGTTGAAGGGTGATACTGCTCTTGAAAGCGCAACAGGCAAAGATTCTTCTTTCTTTCTTGTTTTTACAAGCATACTTCATAGGATCTCTCTTAATAAGTTCAATTGATGCCTTTGCATTGGAAGTAGTGGTTCCCATGGTTGCAGGAAAATGTAAGTTTAGACTTCGCTAACCTTACCTCTGAGGCTAGATTCTCAAAGACTCCATGTTGACCTATGAAATCAGGCTAATAAATGACTTCATACACGATTGCTGATACATCAAAAAGTTCACCCACTTTTGCCTTGTTTATTTTATATCTACCAGATAAACCTAGAAACCCTTCCTGGTGGCCAGATGAAATAGAACTCAAACAACAATGGCAACAAGAAATCATTGAATAAGCTATTCCACCGCTAGAAAATTATTACTTGCATAAATAAGAAAAACTCAATTTCTATTTTCATCTCTAGATTTAGCACACTTCTCAAGCAATACTTATCCCAATTGTTGATTTGACAGCTACCATGGATGCAGGATAATGTTTGTCACTCTGTGCAATTGCAATAGCCATTTATTACTTATCTATTTCTACACAAAGCACCCAAAATGTTGAAGCAATAACTTAATGAATGAGTAACCCAAAATTTCGACTAAAAAGTTTCTGTATCAATGAAGCAATTCAAGGATACATGTTTAGCACCAGGAAAAAATACTGAGTTTTTATGATTTAAAAGTGATTTTAGCATTCCAGTGTCCTGTCTCTCTCTCTCTCTTTACTTTACAGGAAGATAGTGATAATTTTGTGATTTTATATAACTAGACAGTGCGTTGAGATAAGTGATGATTACAAAAGATACAGGTAGATAACATTAAATGGGTAAAACCTGAAGATGAAACCTTAATCTGGCATATTCTTCAAGGAGGAATAAATTCCCATCTCTTAACAGAAAAGGAAAAAGTCGATTATTCATATAAAATCAGCTTGCGAGCAAACACACATACAAATCTATTCAAAAAAGTAATTTGACTAGATAGAATTGGTTATGAGAATATCCTATGCATACCTGAGAACTGTGAAAACCACTTGATTGTGCACATGATAATGGTCCGATATTAATTCCTCCATTCACACGTTCCCATAACTTGCAACTCAAAAGCCTCAGCATTGTAACGCGTACTCAAAACTCCTAATAACATTACCAGATAAAGAGTATATCCATCAGTTGAAACTTAAATTCACTCTCATAAATATGAGAATTTCAAGCTTCATAAGTTCACCCACACACACCTATGCACATAACATTTGATTCGGCAAAGTATTGGAAGCATAATACTGAATGCATCTTTTTTTGGAGCATCTGATAGAATAGGTAGAATGTAAGATTAGGTTAGACAAGTTCTTCTATTTCTGATCACTTGTTTATGATTGAACACTTATTCAGTTGAAACTAACTCCAAATCCATTATAGTGGGTTTAGATAATATGATCATCAATTAAACTACTGTAGCAAAGCATTGGAGAGGAATTCACACACATACAGCGGTGGAACAAGAAAACTATTACGGTGAGGGCGCGACTGATGTGCACCTGCTTAATTGATAAACATACGTCATTATATGAGTCATAATTAATCCAAAATGCATCACCACATTTCCATATGCGCAATTGAACCGACAAAGCAATGCAGTTCTACTCAATTTTACCAACAGGGAAAGGCCCAAACACTGAACATGAACACGAATTAACTCAATTGAAGTGACGACATATATAAACAACAAAGCAACCAACTAAATATCCCCCAAATTAACTCAATCGAACTGACATGCAAACATTAAATAATCTAACAATAAAACATATTCAAACAAAGAGCCGCAGAAGCAGATTAGTAGACTGAAATAAATGCAAAGAAATTACTGAAGTAGAAATTATTAATTATTGTTAATAACAGATTTATGATCAACAAATTTCTTTAAACTAACCTGGATTTTCTCCTCCTATTCTCTCTGTACCTGATGCTCAGTAAGGAACAAGACAAAAAAATGCTATTTAGATAAAGATATTAAAATTTGCATCCCTTTTTTCTTCTAGGCAGACCTATTTATAGATTTCCTTTTGGGGTTTTGGGAGCAATTGGGTCTTTTTAGTAAGTTACAAGTAAAGGCGGTCCATTAGAATTCTTCAAGCATTTTGATAGCCCACATTTGCAAGATGAAATATTTGAACACAAATTCCCATCAAAACCACATTTCCTGAAAAACAATCTATCTGATTTTCCTATAAACTCACTTAATAACCGAAACAGACCCCGGGAAAACCAATCAAATTGAAAGAGCTTCAGCTCGAACCCAAACAAGAAGCAATAGACAGACAGACAGACAGACATAATTATTCACAAACTTGCTTCATAGTCCCAACCGCCAAAACCCTAATTACAAAATCACGAAATTTCTTGTAATAAGTGATACAATCAATCAAAATGTGGCAAAAATAAATACGTAAAAGAATGAAACAGAAAAACGACACCTGAGAGTCGAGAAATTGCCGGTTAAGTCAATATGGCAGAAAATTCACACTGACGGTTAGGGAATTTTTTGGGTTGAGAGTATGGCCAATTCTTCAAACCTTTTGCACTTGTTTGTTCGTCTTCCCCGTCGTCTTGTTCGTAGAAATTAGAATAGAGTAGACAGAAGCACGTCTCAACGAAGGGAAGTACCCTAAACAAGATTGATTTGAGGAAATGGCTGTTTTGAACGATATATGGGCCTTGATAGAGTCTACCTTCATTTAAAGCGATGTGCATTTAGGCCTTGGAGTGTTAGTAAAAGGAAATTCTATAATAGAACATCTTAATTATATGCATCCACATTTTTAACATGCTCAAATATAAAGCTTGAGTCCTACCCTCCTATTATGAGTTCAGCAGAAGTTAGCTGTTTCCCTTAAGAACCCATGTCAGAGCTGCTTGTTTATTTCTCTAGAAAAAAAGTGGAAAGTTATTGGAAGCTTGATGTACCCAAACTTAAAAATCTACTAAAGCTTTGAATTTTGAATTTAAAAAGTGCCTTGCAATAGCAATGGAACATGCATCTGTTTGCGTTTGGAGTTCTCTTTAAGGTTTGAAAGTTTTTTTATGTTCATATGCGTTTCTTTATATTTTAACAGTCTAATTTTCCTCCAAGAAGCATTTTTGGGGTGGAAGATTTTCTTGATGATGACAACAGCAGACCGTATACTTACCAGAAGGAGAAAAAGTCAAAAAATCCGAACAAGCATGTATCCTTTAAGCAACGTACTGTAGCTTACATGGAGCCATTTACTCTTGATGTCTTCGTATCAAAGCGCTTTGTTTCCACCTCAATCACACACAGTAACGAGCAAGCAGGTTGCAGTCGCTAGTACCGACTCCAAAGATATCAAGCCAGTACTTACATCACAATCTGATGTACCTACATGTTCAGCCCGTGGGCCGAATTTTGGCTGATAGAGCAAGAGAAGCAGATGTGCGCACATCTTCTTATACTCCTAGAGAGAGAGACAAGTTCGGAGGAAAAATTAGAGCAGTTTTTCAGTCCCTCATTGATAGTGGCATTGATATCAAAGTTTTTCTTGATTGATCCGTGTTTTTAATCTTTTCCCGCAGTTATTATGGCGATGTGCCTTCAAGATTCTCAGGGATGAGATCTGTAACTTTAGTTTGTAAAATAGACTTATGTTCTCAAACTTGAAAGATAAGAACTTTTAATCAAAGCATTTATGCTTCGGTGAACTGCATTTTTCTGTATTATGTTGCATCAGTGAAATGCCAGAAGTTAGAATATATTGTGTGGTGGGTTTCTTGTATTTTCCTACTTTGGAGTTGGAATTTATTTGAAAAATTATAATGAGGAACCGCCGAGTTTTTCTTAGCACGTCCATCAGTTTTGGTCAATGAACAATGCCATGAAATATCTGAAGCATCGGATAAATCTTTGTGAATGATAAATTTAAATGCCAACAGGTTCTACTTGAAGCATTGGGTTTTCTCTATGGTGTGATTCAAGAAACGACAACTTCAATTAACCGTCATTTTGACCCTGCTGTGTACAAGGAAAAACTATACAAGGAATTTATAGGGCACACTTGGCATTTTCACATTAAAAGTTAGCCAAAATAAAAATAAATAAATAAAGGCAACCATATAAGTACTGCCAGCGCAGCATCGGAATACACCCTGTACAAAATTCCATGTACAAGAGAATAACTGAGTTCTGAAAATATATAGCTGGTGGAAGAAAAATGTCTAATGATGGAATTTAGTAATGTAGCAAAGGACCCAATCAGAACATTTTTACGTTGGTGAGGGATAGGGTTCAATGCAAGCAGTGGAGGGAAGAAAGGATTTTGGTTATCAATATTCACTATCAAGGTCCCAAGAGGACTTTTTAATGTCACATTATTCTCTTATTTGAACTTAATTTTCTTTTTCTGAGAAGAAAGATTGATTCCAGAGATCAAAAAATTTATTCATTTTGACCTCCAAATTTGGCATATATTGGCGTCGATGTGAAAATTCACACCATATCAATTGAGGGTCCACTTTAATATGGTCAAAGGAGTCTTTCTCAAAATCAAACATGATAGCGCAAAAGGCCAACTAAGGCACACCATAGAGGTCATCACGGAAGATGTAATCTAGAAACCTAATCATATAACGTTGCTGAAAAAGTGTTCCCCTTGGATGGCATCATTATCCGCAAAAATCAATCAAAAAGAAATAATGATGGCCTAAGATGCAGTGCTACGCCTATGCATCATAATGATCTCGCCATCAAATTCCTCAGCCAATTAAATCCTTTCGAAAAAAGGCAATGGCACACAAGCGTAGATCAAACATTTTACAATTACATAATTAGGGCGACAAGCTCCAATTTGGTGGTCTATACATAGGGCCAAAAGCTCATTGACAAGGGCCACGCTGTTGAAATCTCTCAACACGACTTATACTAGAATTCTTGCAAATTACATAATTATTACATAAAATCCCAGCAAATATTACACAATTATTCGACGAAAAATTCCCTAAGTTAATCTAAAGTTTCATGCCATTTTTAGTTATCAACATCATATAATCTGTTAGAATTCTGAGTTATTTGGTGGTGCGAAGAATGTGGACAAAAGATAAAAGTGAAAAGAGTACTCGTCAATCAGCTGGATGCAAAGTGAAGTTTCATGTGGTGGACGTGGAATGTTCGTGCAGGTAGTGGATGCTCGTGATGAACAAGATACAATCATATTATGACAGTGGGGCTACAAACAAGGTAATCAAGTGCAAAATTCTAACGTATGAAATATACTAAACTACCATCAATAAAGAAACTAGATTACAATGAAATCGAACTAAACGATAATAAAGGAGTTGGTACTTGTGACATATAATATTGAAAGGCGGCGTTTAATTTTTAAAAGATCAGTAATAAAGAATAGAAAGACCATTTCAAATCTTTAATGCCAGCCTCTCAATTGTCGGCAATGCATATCCCAATTCTTTCGTTTCTAACTGGGTTCCTGATTGATATGTTTCTTGTTTCCTTAACCTGTTTTGTTCTTGTACACGGATGCTTCTTTTTTTTTTTTTAATTTCCTCATTTTTTAAGGGATAATTGCAGCAAAAGCTCTCAATCTTTGAAACACTTGCAGGCTTTTCTCAAACATTTCAATTATTGCAGTCGTCACCCCTAATATTTTCAACTGTTGCATGTGAGACCTTTTTGGATGGTTTCCATTCAAAATGTCATTAGTTGACTACCAAAATAAAATCTGACTTTTTTAACTAATTAAGTGAAGGGTAAAATGATAGCTTTATAATTTTATCATATAAAATAATTAAAAAGGAAAAGGAAAACAAAAGTCATCTTCATCCCCCAATCCCCACTCTTCTAACCATTCCCACCCCCACCCCACCTCATTGCACCCCAAAATCAAAATCCCCATTGCCTTCACTGGACAATCACCACCACCACAACCCGTTGGCTGAAGGTAATCCCCGTCGGCACTACTGGAAATCTTCAACACCCCATGAGGCACTCTACACGAAAAGGTAATCTATTTCTTCCATTAGGCACTGGTTGGAGCATGTAGTGTGAATGAAAGGGATCTACGTCTTTGATCAGATTCGTCCTATTTTGTGAAGCAAAGTATGAAGAATCAACAAATGAAGACCTTCTTTAAATTGGAAGATGGCTTTGATGCCGAAATCCCCATGGGAAAATAACTTCCAGCCGGCACATTATTTTTGTAAATTTGAGGACTCGAGGCTGACTTCCCACACTCGGGCGAATCCAGGATCGAAGTCCAGCTAGGGCGAAGATTGATCGTTGACCGTCGACAATCAACGATCGTAATAGTCCGACCCTTATTTAAAATTTGATTAAATAATATTAAAAGTTATTCAATATATATATGTAAAAGAACTAAAGCGACAAAATTATATATATGTGAAAATATACTTCAATACAACCCAAAATACTAAAAATAAAAATTTACTTATCCTAATTTCCTAAACATAAATTCCCAAATCAATAATCATAACTCATGTCTCATAAAGTATAAATTACTTATCATAAATAACAACAATTCTCCATAATAACTCACAAGTCACAAGTCACAAAACTGTCAAAACATAAATCATAACTCAAATTTATAACTTATAAGACTAATAAGTAATAACAAATTAACAATTAACACAATTTACAGTCTACAGGCATGAGATAACAAGTTTAACAACATTCATTATTATTTATTCAACAAATCAACTAGAAATAGCCAACAAAATAGAACAAAATGTCAAAAACAATACGCAAAAAATAAAAAAACAGCAATGAAAATTATGAAATAGAACGGAAACCACTCACCACACCAGGCGAACTTGCAAAGCCGAATTTTCTTCCCTGCTGTCTGTTGACCAGAACGACTAAACAGGAAGTCAGAAGCAGGCGCATAACCCCGGAACGGCAATCGAACTCGGCAGAAGAAGAAACACTGGCTTTAAGCTTTTGGACTTGGCTAATGGCTGGCGGCGCAAGCGCGGTTGAACGGATTTAGGAAGGGAAGAAAAGGGTTTTCTAACTTTTGGATTTGGGAATGAGAAATTGAGCTTTTGGACTTGGCTAATGGCTGGCGGCGCAGGCGCGGTTGAACGGATTTAGGAAGGGAAGAAAAGGGTTTTCTAACTTTTGGATTTGGGAATGAGAAATTGAGAGTCGATTACTCAATTTGGTGGAGTTTACTATTTGGAATTGGACCATTCTTCATTTGGGGATTGCCGGACTCGGATTGGGAATTTGGGGTAGTAATTTATTGGTAATTTGTATGCAAAATTGGGCCTAATTTTGTAAAACAAAAAAAGGCCCAAATAATGTCCAAGGACCATTTTGTGATCAGTGATCATCCTTCATCAGTTCATCAGCCCAAAGTGAAACCCAAAAAAAAAAAAATAAATAAAATAAAATTTGAACTCATCTCTTTCCTTACGTATTCCTGGCTCCTGCAACTTCATTGTTGCTACCCGACGGCGCCCGGCACTCCTAGACATTTCGGCAGAGCCAGTACAAGCAGCCGCGCCCCCTCGTCGGGTGCTGGCTCCGCGCCTACCCACAATCCGTTCATCAAAAATCAAGACTCGAAACTGAATTCCGATCCTAGCAATAGTGTGTTGGATAATTAGCTGCAGTAAATTGCATAACTGTAAAATGCACAAAGTAAAATTTATTGATTGATCAAGTTTCATAATAGCATAACGTCCTAATGTGAAATTGCCTATCGTTAACTGCTACGATCTTTGTGGACAATAACTTCTAAAATACAGCAATCAAACAAATCACTTGTGTTGCAATTTTGAATGATTTCAGAACTCTCAAATGTATTCGAGAAAATAGATATAATTGTAAAACTTGAGTATGAAAAATTATAGAATACGAAAATGATAATTTCATTCTTTTATGTCACTTTTCCAAAACCAGATGTGTGTTTATATAGAAAAAATAGATATAACTGCCTCCACAATGATCCATAATTATTTGTAGTTTTAGCCCTTGTTTGAGCCCCATTTTTGGGGAAGAATGAATTTTTGAATAGTGTATTGATGGGAAATGTATGGTAAAAAAATAAGGAAAAATTTTGGATTTGTGTATAATATTATTTTATTAAAGAATATGTGGTTGAAATTATGTCAAAACATTGTTAAAAGATGCATTTTTCCAAAAAAAATGGGGTTCAAACAAGGGCTTAGTAAGTTATGGATAATGAGTTGTTTAATAACTGTCATATTATACTAGCTAGTTTGACCAATTAAATAATTTCAAAAATGATTAACATAAATAAAAGAATATTATTTTAATCAAGAAAATCTAAGTGCCCAAGATTCCAAGGTTCAATCAAAATTTTTTTAATTATTGTGTTGAATGTGGCCCAACCCCCTAATCTCCCACACAAATTCCACACTTCTGAACATTTTATCTAAATTAGTTATTTCTATCTTATATTATATATATTGTATAAATATCTAACGCAAAGCACGGAAGAAAAGGTTCTCAACCAAGTTTACACAAGTGTAGAAAGACGAGATGCTGAATTCGGCTGAATGCTTGGGGTGGAAGATTCGAAAACAAGATGAGGAATTGGTGCCGCAATTCTGCAACGAAGTAGGAATTAGAAGGCACGTGCTCCAAGTCTGGATGCATAACAATAAGCGCACTATTGGTAAGAAAACCTAACTGGACACCGGTTAACTAGAACAAAAGGAAGATGGAATGATTCAATTAAGAATTAAATTAGTTTGGGAGTTGAAGAAATTATTATTTTATGTTTTTATTCTATGATTTTGTTTCTAGCTTAGGGAAATGGGAACATCAATTATATGGTTGAAAACGAAGGGCTGAAGCAGGTTTAATTTTTGGTTGAAAGAGATAGTTTGTGATGGTGGTGAAACAGGTAGGTGGGTGGAGCAGTGGCATCGGCAAATGCAGATGCTGTGATTTTGGTTTTGACTTTGATTTTAGGTTGCATGGGGTGTAACCGTGGGGATTGGTGAAAGAAGATGGAGGATTTTCAAAATGAACACGTCAAACTTGCCATTCATCATACAAGTCTTAACTTTCTATTTATTCACTACAATGACCTTTCAATTGCAAAAGACAAAAATATCCTTAACAAAGTTATTAAATTACAAAAATATTATTATATTAAAAAGACGATAAGAACGTTTTAGTCACAAAATAAAAACAAGCACTTTCCACTTAAAATTTCAAAATCAAGTTGCTTTCTTTATCTGTTTTTCCAACACTAATAACGACTCTTTCATTTTTCATCTAATTTAACCTTAAACCTCATAAATTGATTAGACACTCAACAAAGGTCAAGAAGAAAGTTTAAAGAAGTGATGTAAAATATGAGATTTAAAAAAAAGAAAGAAATTTTTTTTTTGTTGTACAATTGTGATTGATATTTGGGTTTAGATAACTAGTGGGTTTAAATTATTTAGTATAAGCTTGAATGTGGAAGCGCTAATTAGTGGAGAATCATCATGTGACTGGATGTTGAGATTGCCGATTAGGCCCAACCAAACAAGAGTGAACACCCAAAAATAATAATAATAATAATAATAATAATAATTGGAGTGCAACCTTTAAATTTACACCTTGGAAAAAGAATAATTACAGCTATTTGATGAGTGTAAATCTCACGAGTGGGATAGGGATCACAAAGGGTTAGGTTGGAGCCAATTCGAAAATTTTTCCGTCTTGATAGATTCTTCCTAATTTAGATGATAATTGAAAGTGATTGTACACACACCAATCGAACATTGGATAAGCTTAAATTATTTTGTTAGCATTAGTTGGAGTATATTTGTGAATTGATTATACAATTTTATACTCATTGATATTTTTGGCAAGTTATCTAATGTGTGATCTTTATCTCTTTTTACATAATTGTGATAGTTGATAATCTTGGTCGGGATGAGGAAGAACTTAAGTTTGGGGGTATTTGATAAGTGTGTTTTTGCACAATTCTTTAATACTTGAATAAGCTTAAATATTGAGTAAGTGAGCGATTTTCTATTCACAATTATGTAATTATTGCATTTGTAGGTAAAAATCACCCAAGGAAATAGAACAAATGCAAAATGGAGTAAAAATGGACTAAAAGCGTACATAAATGTGAAATGGGGACCAAAGTGCAACAAGTGCCGAAAGTTGAGGACCTCGGGCTACAATTTATGGAGGGCAAAATTGATATAAAAGTCAAAATTCGAGTACCAAATTGTACAACATCAAAGTTGATGGGCCTTTCGTACAATTAAATGGAGGACTAAGTTGGAAAAAAAATGAAGAAAATCGGTACATACAGGCAAGCTTATTATGGCGCGTGCGGGGAAAGCCTTTGTGATTTACCGAGACTAAAATGGTCTCAAGGCACATTCGTCATCTCCTGGGTAGTCAATTTTTTCCTATTTCATGTAAATTTTGGGACTTTTTCTGTAATTTCACCTGAGGCGATTTTTGGTTATTTAAATACCAATTTGTTGGTCACTTCTAGGGCTTCTTTCGTTGGGTCTTCTTCCTCTTTCATTTTCTTTGATTTTTCTTTCTTTCTTTCTTTCTCCTTCCTTCCTTTCTTTTCTTGTTTTTCTTTTCATTTTTCTTGGTATCTTGGGGCAAAATCAAGAGCACAAAGGAGAGTACATTTGGAAAAATAGTTGGGGGAAATCAAGATCAAGCTATCAAGAATCCTTATCTTCACTTTGTATTTTCTTCATTATTATCTCATATTTGCAATGTATTGTAAGAAATATTTCTCCTTTTCTTTATTTGTATAAAACGGGCTAGCTATTAATGTTGGGATTTATGGTTGTAATTTTACCTAGCCTTAATTAATTTCAATATTTGCTTTTTAATATTAAAATGCCTATTTCAATGTGTTTTTACTATTATTATTATTGCATTTTCATTCATGTGACCAATGAATTATTGTGTTTAATGATTTATATATCGTTCGAGAGAAGATTGTATATTTTAAACCAAATAGCAGAAATCCTAGGTTTGTGTATGGGTTAGAGATATATCTCTCACCCTAGTGACTCAATGAGCTATTTTCACCAAGATTTATTACGGTTGTTTAGTTTTAATCAATATAGAGATATAGTAGATTAAACCGATCAATTAGGGAAAATATCGTTCGAGAGAGACAATTAACTAAAATTGGAAAATTGGATTTAACATTGTAAATGATTAATTTGTTAATTGGCTTGTGGAGAAATTAATTAGGCGACGGTTAAGTGAAACCATGAATCTTAACTACATTTGCTTCCGAAATTTCCAAGTTTTTATTTTTTTTCTTATTTTGGTATAGTTTTTAGTCGTTTTCTCATTGTCAAAATCATAATTTTAATTTTGTGTCTGTTTTCATTGTTAGAATTAAATTAATTAAAGTTGTGTAATCTAAAGTAGACATTTTTGGAGTGTAGTGTACAAATAGACTACATGAAGCAAAATTGTCATAAAAAAAAAATTAGGATCCATTTTGAAGTAGAATAGCTTCATTTTAGTTAATAATTGAAAAATATCGTTGTCTTCTGGTTGACAAGTCTCAATTAAGCAACTACTCACCAAGGATTATGTATTGTCAGGCTAATGCGAATTCTGGAAGTGGTGGTGGTAGCAGCTCCAATTCTTAGGAATTTTTTCTCATGGATTCACTGAATTCTGAAACGTATGAACACTTTGAGATATCTCTGTAATAAACTCTATCTTCTTCCAACACCATAAGTGGCTTTTTGATTTTTGTCACTTGTACAATTGTAGTTTGTTTGTTATTATTGAGATTGTATTTTACTTTTAAAGGGTCTTTAGTTTTGGATTGTACTATGTGATCCCGATTGTTCTGTGGATAATGCTACTTTGCTAGAAGCCTGGGTGGCGGGAAGTGATTTGATGGAAAAGACGATTGTTTTTTAAACAGTCCAATGATAGAACCATTATCTCAAGTATTCTGGCACTGAGCATGGTTGTTGTTCTGTACAACATTATTGATTTCACTCGTCTTCACAGTATTTTACCTTTGTAAAACGATTGATTCAGCATTTGATGTGTTGTACTAAATTCCAAGTTTTGTGATTTCCTGTTTGATTACTTATCTTTCTATTGAGCAATAAAACTTCTTTAACTGTTTTACTCAACAAAATGTGTGCACTTTCTTATGATCCTGTGGTGATTCTTTTGTGATATTGAAATGTGAATCAGGATATTACTTCTTAGTGCATATTGTCCTGCTTAAAAATACATTTTCAGGTGCTTATTTGTACAATACATATTATCATTTTAAGTGGAGCAAGGGGTTAACACGGTTTGGTTGGTTGATTTTTGATCTATTTTCACACTAAATCATTTATAATGGTTTGAAAAAAAAAAAAAAATCCAAGCCGTGTCATTTTAATTTTCAAATCAAAATAACTTCTAAGGTTCGGTTTGGTTTAAAATATTGTTTACTTAATGATATAAAGTTTGCACCTGTCAAATAAAATAAAACATAAATATTTTAGCAATCAAAATTGACTTATGTTGCATTTCTTGAAGCCCTTGATAATACCTCGAAGCCATTGATAATAGCTGGAGATGTTGTATTGGAAATGAACTTTTGTAGACATTCTCTATTTAGTTTATACAACAATTTTTAGTGCCATTCATATTAGTATTTGAGAAGCTCTAAAAATCTCCGGCACACTTTCGCACAATTTATGTTACCGAAAGTGGGAAATCAAAGGTAATTATACGAATATTAAGTTAGTTGATGAGTTCCTTATGTATATATACAAATTAAAGGTAATTTTACTATTCATATTAGTATTTGAAATTTTACCACTTCGTAACTTTGAGTATATAATTTCCCAAATTGTTTAACCTGATTCATTACTATTTACGTTTCTTTCTACCCTATTACTAAAAAGTGGAAGACTTCTTAAATAATACGGATTTGAACATTAAAAAGTGCACTTTAAGACTGAAAATTTAAAATCTTTTAACTGTTTTTCTCAATTTCAAGTTGCCCAGTTTGTCTCTAAAAATTATTTTCCCATACTTATCACTTTTTAACGATTCTAAAATTTATACGGTAGTTAAATAAGTCATCTAAGCACAACATATCAATGTTGCATAATTCATCGAAAACCACTAGTGCGTCAAGTTGTTCAAAGAAGTTGCACATAGGAAGACAGTACTAGGGTGACACTGTCGTAGCTCATGAAAACTACCATAACTATTTTTATAGTCCTCCGATTCAAGTGATTCGAAGTCTTAAATATAGTTAGCTCAAAAGGGTTTCAAAACCAACTTTCCGTACCAAGAAGCATGAAAAAAGATGGACTGGGACAACCATTTTAATTAGATGTTAAAAGTTAGACTAAGTACGAGCTTCATATCCCAAATAGAATAAAGCTACTCAAACAGGGACGGTTGACAGGATTAGGTGACAGGTACTGCTGTGGCTCTTTTTCTTTTCATTTTTTTTAAATGTCCAAAGAATATTTGACACGAGTCCCCTATTTTAAAATCCTGTTATTGATCCCGTTTGTGTAGCAAGATTGTCTCAAATAACAATCAAACAGACCAAATATATTATTCATCAAAAATTGAGGTTTCAAGTAATAATTCTTGATCAACAAAATAGTTGATTCTGAAAAATACCTATATTTGACCACAATTCCTATTGTGGCAAATCCTAGTTTTAATAATGATATAATTCACTAATGACATCTCTAATACTTCAAATTCAAACATATTCGCAAGAAGTTCAAAAGTTAAATCTGTAATATAAACGATGCACAATTTTTCTAAAAGAGTAATTAGTACAAAAGGTCTCCCTCGTTTGTACTCATTGCGCAAATCGTCCATATCGTCTTAAATTTGGCAATTGCACCCTCATTTTATTTTTTCTAGTGGATTTGGTTATTTTCATCTCATTCCGTCAATTCCTTATATCAAATATGAATAATTTGTGCAAAACATCCCTATTGTATTCCTTCATTGAGCAAAACGACCCTATCATTTGCCTTCATTGCGCAAAAGATCTTAGCATCTATTTTCTCTATTAAGGCATCGTAATATTACTAATTTGACCTCTTCTTCAAATAAACAAATAGGGAAAAAAGAAAGAATATAATAATAATAATAATAATAATAATAATAATAATAATAATAATAATAATAATAATAATAATAATAATAATAATAATAATAATAATA
>NW_019240475.1:41267-44515 GCF_002742605.1 Olea europaea var. sylvestris
AACGATTCTAAAATTTATACGGTAGTTAAATAAGTCATCTAAGCACAACATATCAATGTTGCATAATTCATCGAAAACCACTAGTGCGTCAAGTTGTTCAAAGAAGTTGCACATAGGAAGACAATACTAGGGTGACACTGTCGTAGCTCATGAAAACTACCATAACTATTTTTATAGTCCTCCGATTCAAGTGATTCGAAGTCTTAAATATAGTTAGCTCAAAAGGTTTTCAAAACCAACTTTCCGTACCAAGAAGCATGAAAAAAGATGGACTGGGACAACCAATTTAATTAGATGTTAGAAGTTAGACTAAGTACGAGCTTCATATCCCAAATAGAATAAAGCTACTCAAACAGGGACAGTTGACAGGATTAGGTGACAGATGCTGCTGTGGCTCTTTTTCTTTTCATTTTTTTTTAAATGTTCAAAGAATATTTGACACGAGTCCCCTATTTTAAAATCCTGTTATTGATCCCGTTTGTGTAGCAAGATTGTCTCAAATAACAATCAAACAGACCAAATATATTATTCATCAAAAATTGAGGTTTCAAGTAATAATTCTTGATCAACAAAATAGTTGATTCTGAAAAATACCTATATTTGACCACAATTCCTATTGTGGCAAATCCTAGTTTTAATAATGATATAATTCACTAATGACATCTCTAATACTTCAAATTCAAACATATTCGCAAGAAGTTCAAAAGTTAAATCTGTAATATAAACGATGCACAATTTTTCTAAAAGAGTAATTAGTACAAAAGGTCTCCCTCGTTTGTACTCATTGCGCAAATCGTCCATATCGTCTTAAATTTGGCAATTGCACCCTCATTTTATTTTTTCTAGTGGATTTGGTTATTTTCATCTCATTCCTTCAATTCCTTATATCAAATATGAATAATTTGTGCAAAACATCCCTATTGTATTCCTTCATTGAGCAAAACGACCCTATCATTTGCCTTCATTGCGCAAAAGATCTTAGCATCTATTTTCTCTATTAAGGCATCGTAATATTACTAATTTGACCTCTTCTTCAAATAAACAAATAGGGAAAAAAGAAAGAATATAATAATAATAATAATAATAATAATAATAATAATAATAATAATAATAATAATAATAATAATAATAATAATAATAATAATAATAATATGCAGTTTACTTGTTTTATATTTAAGTTAGAATTAAAAATAGAAAAAGAAAAAAATAATCTTTTTTCCCTATACAATTCCACACCCGACCATCAGCCACCACCACCACCACCCATTCTCCTTATTGCACTATGACACCATCTGGAGATTTAACTATTTTTCTATAATCAAGTTTCGTGTTCTAATACCTTTTTATTTTCGGCAAAGTTATACAAGTTTTTTTTATTGATTTAGATATTTTCAGCAAAGTTATACAAGTTTTTTTTATTGATTTAGATATTTTCAGCAAAGTTATACAAGTTTTTTTTATTGATTTAGATATTTTCAGCAAAGTTATACAAGTTTTTTTTATTGATTTAGATATTTTCAGCAAAGTTATACAAGTTTTTTTTATTGATTTAGATATTTTCAGCAAATTCTTATTTTTATCTTCTTGTCGCTAATTGCACACACACATAAACATATGCCAATGCATTGGCTTCAATTTTTTCTCGATTTTATTCAAGTTTCTTTTGCCTCATTAAATGATATCTGACGATGGGATTTTTTGTTCCATTAGCGGGTTCACTCAATAACTTAATTCAAATTCCAATTCTAACTATTGGAATTCAAACGGGAATAAAAATAATAATAATAAAAATTGGAGGGGGGCGTGGAGATGAAATTTTTTGATTTGTTAATATGTTTTAAATTATTTTAAGCGGAACCCGTTTTCATTATTTGAAAAATTAGGACTTTGACCACTGTTATTTATTTTTTTATATTATTTCTTTCTTTTCTATTTATTTTATTTAAATTGGAGGTAAATTAATTATTTTACAATACTTTAATTGAGAAAATAGGCGATAAAGACCTTTTAAGCAATGAAAGCAAAAGACAAGAATGTTTATTGAATAAAGGCAATCGACGATGATGTTTTGCACCAATTACCCATATTTAATGAGAGTAATTGACTGAATAAGATGGAAAGGACCAACTTCGCAAGAAAAGATATCAAATTTGGAACGATATCAACGATTTACCAAGAAGTGCAAACGATTAGAACGTTTTGTGCTAACTGCTCATCTTCTAAACCATTAAAATTAAAGAACATAAATAGCTTTGGCTATTGATTGTTATACCAAAATATTGAAAAATAAAAATAATATTCTAACTCGTACATAAATTTACTCATGAATGAACCTTTTTAGTTGTAATTTTTTTAACTCATTAGTGCATTTTTCTTTATACGTTATATTTTTACTTAAAAAAGTAATTATTCTGCTCATGAGAAATTTTTTTGGTTAATAAAATTTTTTACTTGATTTATTATTATTTTCTTTTTCACTTACAAGTGATTTTTCTACTTTGAAGAAATTTTGTTTCTTTATAAGTGCCTGGCGCCATAGGACACACTACTTCCCCTGGTTTAATAAAACTAACTACAAAACAAAAACTGAAGCTAAAAAGTAGTAAAAATAGACTCATCATTGGGTTACTCTTTCTTTTGTTTTCTTTTATAATTTTTGCTTCTTTCTCATTACATCATTTTGAAATGTTAGAAACGAGCATTTAATTTTTTGTTTCATATACAGCAAGAGGAATAACCTAAGTTCTCCCCCCTCAATGTCGATAAATTCAAAAATTCGTCAACTCTGAATACCTAGGAATTCGGTAATCGAAAATTTCTCATTGATTGGAACGTCATAACCTACATGATTCACAAAACTAATTATCCAAAAAATCGGAAAAATGCTATAAAATTTATAATTACATGAATTTAATACAAGTTCAAGACAAATAAAGGCTCTAATCATATTTCAACTTGTGATCAATCTGTAGATACCCGATGAAAAATAGATAGGCACTCAATATCCATTTCAATATGAGCAATAATTCAAAGGATTCTGACAAAAGGCTTGTAAATTATAACTGGCTTACTTTAGTTAGTGATAGGACAGGGGATATTATGACAGATAAAGAAGTTAATAATATCCCGAGTCAAATCATAGACTCCTTTCATTTGTGATGACATCCCATAGAATATCAGCTGATCAAAATAAGACAATTATATGTTGACAGAGGAACAAACATCATTTTTTGTTATGCTATAATAGA
>NW_019240475.1:47596-92501 GCF_002742605.1 Olea europaea var. sylvestris
ACAATCTTATATAAAATAATATTATACGTAAATCGAAAACTTTTTCTTCTTTTTCAACCACTCATTTTTCAAAAAAATACTATTCCATCCATTTCATTTCCAAATAAATTGGGGCCAAACGGGGGCTTAAGATTGATTTGTTTAGTCAAGTGAACAGTTATTATGTCCACTCTTAGCTGCTATTCATGTATCTTGCTCGGGCATAATGCTGGTCTTATAATCTTCGTACCTTATTAATTTTACCAAATGTCTTTGAAGGGACTAAAACTAAAGTTTATGCTTATTGAGGTTTCATTACAGCAAAATCAAGAGTTTGGGGGTGGAGGGGATCACGCATTTCGTGGGACCATGTATTTACAAGAAGAACATAATATAGCCCATGTTTGAGCCACATTTTAGAAAAAATTTATTATTCGTGTCAAATCAATAAGAAATGTGTGGTTAAAAAATAAGGAAAAGTTTTAGATTTAATATATAATATTATTTTATTGAAAAATGTATGGTTGAAATGATATCAAACCACTGTTAAAGAATGTGTTTTTTTGAAAATAATGTGACTCAAATAAGCCCATAATTTACAAGAAGGCAAGGCAAAATTGTCATTTGTAATAATTGTGCTTTTAAAAGCAGATTCCACTCATTTTAAAGGATACTTTAAAATTCGTCGTCATTATTGTACCTATGTCAGTTGAATTATTACCCTACTTTATTAAAAATAGTGACAAATCATTTATTTCTTATAAAATTATTGTTCTTGTATCGTTGTATTATTATCTTAGTGTCGATTGTATTATTAAGACAGTATGTTGAGTGATATACATGAAAGATCTCCTCGTTTATATTAGGAGCTTCCCTCCTTTAAATTATCTCGAATCCAACTTTGTGAGTCCCAAATATTTCATAGGACCGTCAACTTTTCAGTTACACATTTCCCCAACTTTTACTATATTTATTAAAAATCTATTTTTTTTATCCAAATCAAATAGGGGCTAAGAAAGAGTTTATTGCCGCATTATGTCCATTCCAACGTACTAGACATTACATGGAAACATGAGAATCACAGTCCAATCAGGAAAATCCAAGAGAGTTTTAATTACACAAAAAAGGAAAGAGAGGGATAGGGTTCTCTCAGTCCTTCCACAACATAAATTCAGGCAAGCCTTCAACAGTAGTAGAATCAAGAATTGCAAATTTATGTACAAGTATACAACCATCCAACCACAAGTTTACACAACGATTTAAATTTACCTCCTCGGACAACCTGAGTCCCACATTGCCACAACTGTTTCAAAATACTTTAAAAAAATAAGAAACATGTGAAAATGTTTTTAAAAATAAGGTGGTCACAGCCTGATAAAAAATTTGTGACTTATTAATTACTTAAACATGTCAAGGTCAAAATAACAAGCAATTTATAGTCATGATCATGTACTAGTCATAAATCACACAGAATCATACTCACAAAGACACAAATTAATGTCACAATTATAAATTTAATCGTAAATCACATATTTTTATAGATCACATATTATTTATTCGTTAGAAACTATTCATTTTATTGATCACGATTGTTCATTTTATTGATTACAATTGCCTAATTAATTGGTAACAATCGCTCTTCATTCCATCCCTCTAGCACCGTCGACACCACCCAAAACGTTGACACCATCTCAAATTCTCAACCACTACCTACCACACAACCACCAACACCACCACAACATGCATCGCACTACTACCACGACCACTGCCCTACATCTCTACATGTAGATATGTGTATCAGTATTTACTACTGCCTATACCCCTACATATCAAATACACCTAGAAACAAACGATCGGACAAAAATAGTGATTGTAGATCCAACATAGGTTCAAGTCGAATATTTTTTAATAAAGCAATGATTGTAGATCCAACATAGGTTCAAATCAAATATTTTTTAACAAAGGTTCAAAAACTGATTAAGCCCTATATTTTCCCATTTTTAACATAGGTTCAAATACCTCAGTAGTCGGTGAATGTGGCGGCGGCGCCATTAACAACGTCGATCACTATACCAATTTTGATATTCACAAACTTCTTAATGCTAGCTAGATCCATGCCGGTAGGCTGGGTGGGATTTGGTTTGGGTCGATTTCAACTCTAACTCGAAACCAAAACTAAATTAGTCGGTTTGATTAAATTTCAATCCAAACCAATCCACTCTAACTATTAAATCGAGCCAAACCAAATCAATTTGGTTTTGTTCGGTTCGGTTAGTCGATTTGTGCTTTTAGTCCAAATTGAATTTTTTAAAGACAAGTCATAATTTTAGGGTCACTTAGATTACAAGAACTAAAATAACTAAATAACTTTATATTACAAGAACTATTGATTAGCAAATAAAATTAAGATAACAGAGACAGATCAATAGAAAATTTAAAAACTTTGTTGTTTTTTATACATTGTGTAGCCTGACTGCTTGAGTAGGAAAAAATACTAAGTATAACATAATTAGCTTGTAAAAGGAAAATTTCAGTGCTATTACTTACCAACAATATTATAGATCGGAGGGTATCTAGATATAGTTATGAGATTATAGCTTATCTTTTTATTTTTATTTTTCTTAAAAAAGAGGAACATGTAAGTGAGTTGGGTGGGTTCAATTAACCAGCAATTTGAAATTTCAAATTATGACTGAATCGACTTACCATGATTTATCCCAAAAAAAAAAGTCAAACAAAAACAAAAATAATTACCCGTGTCAAATCAACCCGAATCAACCTGGATCATTTCAATTTGAGTGGTTTGGTCGATTTTTCGATTTTTTTGCCCAGGCCTACATGACATACAGCCAAATCTTCTGGATTCTTGTCTCCTTCAAATGCCTCTTTTAGGAAAATATGATATCAATTATTGTAGAGTGAGAGGAGAAGAGAGAGTACAGTCAGGAGTTATAGAGAGTAGAAAGAGATGGACCTATTGTTGTAGAGAGAGTGATGATATGCAAATTTTTAAAATAATATTTATAAGTGATTATTGTAAGAGAAATAGAAAAAATTGATTTTTGAAATTGGTATTTTAAATGTAGAATCTAGGGTAATTTTCTCATAAATTTATGTGACATTAAAGATGAAGTTTTATGTCTTTACTGGCAAAATATATATTCATAATTGTGTCCAAATTCATCCACTAGAAGGAAATTAATCAACATTTTAAGGGTTTGTTTGAGCTTCATCTTTTTGGAAATAAATTTCGTAATAGCAATTTTTTGTAAAAATTTATGATTAAAAAGTAGAAAAAATTTTAAATTTACATATAAAATTATTTTATTGAAGAATGTAATGTTGAAAATGATTTTTTTTTTAAATGAGTTTTTAAATAATGAGGATCAAATAGGGCTGAATGAAAGAAACAGAAAATGAAGAATGTGATGTAGAAAATGATTTTTTTTTAAAATGAGTTTTTAATAATGAGGTTCAGTCATAATTTGAAATATCAAACTGATGGTTAATTGAACCAACCCAACTCACTTACATATTTACCTCTTTTTTTAAGAAAAATAAAAATCAAAAGATAAGCTATAATCTCATAACTATATCTAGATATCCTCCGATCTATGATGTTGTTGATAAGTAATAGCACTAAAAATTTCCTTTTACAAGCTAACTATGTTATACTTAGCATTTTTTTCTACTCAAGCAGTCAGGCTACACAATGTATAAAAAATAACAACATTCTTAAATTTTCTATTGATCCGTCTCTATTATCCTAATTTTATTTGTTAGTCAATAATTCTTGTAATATAAAATTATTTAGTTATTTTAGTTCTTGTAATCTAAGTGGGCCTAAAATTATGACTTTTTTAAAATAAAATTCAATTTGGACTAAAAGCTCAAATCGACTAACCGAACCGAACAAAACCAAATCGGTTTAGTTTGGCTCGGTTTAATAGTTGAAGTGGGTTGGTTTGGATTGAAATTCAATCAAACCGACCAATTTAGTTTTGGTTTCCGGTTGGAGTTGAACATTAATAAGCTTGTGAATATCAAAATTAGTATAGTGATCGACGTTGTTAATGGCGCCACCACCACCTATTCACCAACAACTAATGGATTTGAACCTATGTTAAAAATTGGAAAATATATGGCTTAATCAGTTTTTGAACCTGTGTTAAAGAATATTTGATCTAAACCTATGTTGGATCTACAATCACTACTTTTGCCTCTGATCATATGTTTTTGGGTGTATTTGATATGTATGGGTACAGGTGGTAGTAGATACTAATACACAGATCTGCATGTAGAGAAGTAGGGAGGTGGCTGTGATTGTGGTGCGATGTATGTTGTGGTGTGGTAGGTAGTGGTGTGAATTTGAGACGGTGCCAACGTTTTGGGTGGTGTCGACAGTGCTAGAGGGATAAAATCAAGAGCGATTGCTACCAATTAATTAGGAAATTGTAACCAATAAAATGAATGATTGTGATCAATAAGATAAATAGTTTCTAACCAATAAATAATATGTGATTTACAATTAAATTTATAATTGTGACAATAATTTGTGTCTTTGTGACTATGATTTTGTGTGATTTGTGACTAGTACATGATCATGACCATAAATTGTGTGTTATTATAACCTTGATATGTTTAAGTAACTAATAAGTCATGAGTTTAATGCACTAATGTCTATGTTGATCGGACGGAGTTCGCATAAGATTTTTGTCCATGTCTAAGACCATATATGGCTTTTAATCTGGGGTTGATTGAAGATTTCAATCATGTTTCTAGTTGTGTTAGGATTTTGTGTACTCCATTTCTTGGGAGAGCCTCAACACTCAAGGCATCTTTTGCTAAATCATGCCTCATGGACAATTTCAATGCAAATTAATTCTAGGCAATTGAATTCCTAGAATTTATTTTCTTTTTATACAAATTCCATACTTACAATCAAACGCACCCAAAACTTAATTTTGAAATTATTATTTAATGGGATGCATTGCCCAAATAGACCAGTATTTTAACTCTAATGATGCTGCATAGCATTATTCATCCAGAAAATAGTTTATATAAATAGTATTAAGATTTATATTAAATAATTAATAATTAAGTTAATTGGATAATATAATGTGCCAAAATGCCCTTAGTGAATCATGTTTGGTGCATCCATCTATTCCCCGTTTAGTTTGGTAAGTGCTTTACGGAATTAGTTGATTTCTAATTTAATTTTTCAGAACACAATGGTCATCACTGGTTTATTTTATTTCACTAACTGACTTGCAGTCCTGAGTGCTCATGGCCTCATTTGATGTCCATTTGCTTTCATTCAGAAGATAGCACGGAAAGTGAAAATTCTATGGCATTAGTTGAAAGGGAAGGGAAGTTTTGTTATGGTATGTTTTTCGAGTTAAAAAATTGGCTTATGAATTACCCTATTTAAATTGGGGCTGTCGATGTAGTTTAAAGTAGTAAGTTAAGATATGAGTTTTCTCGAGTGTCATTAATTTGTTGTGTTTATGGTATGCCCATCCAAGAGTTGACATTTCTCTGTGTTGTTCGGTTATTTTTTTGGAGTTGAGGGTATGCTCGGGAAGTTATGAAATGTAAATAGGGCAAGAAAATTATAGTAATTTCTGACAATGGGCATGAGAACAGACAGAGGTTCGAATAAGAGGATGGTATAACTAAATGGCATTCATCATCTCTATAGAAAATTATGAGTAATTTGTATCCATGGACGGGGACGAGTACTATTTCTAGGGAGAACATGGTTGACCTGGGTGAGGGCGAGTTGGGTAGTATTGTGCAGACCATATTGATAGGGCAATTAGTTCTCATTCTTCCAATTGCTGAGTGCTCTTTGTTCTATTGCAATTGTCATTATTTTATGTTCAACTGGATAATTGCTGAATGGAAAGTTCATTGATTGCAGCCTGTAAACAAGTGGATAGTCCGACATCTATATTTTCCATACTTACGGATAAGCTGTTTGTTAGTTAAATAAAAGTTCTTGTGCATCCTACTCTGTTATTTCAATTATATGCGATTGTAATAAATTTGATACAATATAATTGGGGTTGGGATTGTATGACCCAATTATGATTACATGAGTAATCAGTTGTAGTCTGATTTCACGATGAATAAATTAGTATTGTGCTTAGTGAGTAATCAATGTATTTTTATTTTATAATCAAATGTGAGAGATTAGATTGGTGTGTTATTAGATTCCTAAATAACCTAAACCAAGAAGGGATTATATTATTAATATCAAAGGTGACCTAAAATAAGAGTAAAAATTGTAACTTTATGATCCAAGATTGCTCTTTCCAATCTTTTGAGATTGAAAGAGTTTATACTTTTGAATCAAGGATTTGTAGTAAATCTTGAGAAGACCAATGATGATACCGTGAGCTTAAACTTTTGCAATTATTACTTTTATAGTTTTACATTAATCTATAGTTGTACTCGGTCCTCGGCGTTTAGCCTAAACTATAATTTTATCACTTTTCCTCTAGTGAAACTTGTATGTGTGTGTGTGTATATATATTTGATCTACTTTTCCATTTTCAACGCAGGGAATTGCTCTTTTGATTGTATTCCTTGTATTTGCTATGTTTCATGACGTATGATGCCTTTTCCCGCTTTAATATCTCATTTCAAGTTATATTTATGCTCTCATATTGTTCCTTATATTAACTTTTGTTTGATTACAATTGTGCATTGCCGTCCCTTGCCACATATTCAAGTTCTGGGCATTCATTGGCATTATGTTTTAGGTTATAGCACTTTTAACTAGCATTGCTGAAAAACCTAACGTTCGACCCAACTAACACCTAGAGGGGGGGTGAATAAGTGTTCATGCGGAATTAAAAAAAAATTATCAATTAATTCGTGCAACAAGTCACAAGAATTAAAGTTTGTCCAGATTCATTCACATGTCTTAATTACCTATGTTGAATTACCGGTAACAATAAATAAATTAAAGCAATCTGACTAAAGATAATCACAGCTTTAAGATTTAGCCTATGTTTGAGTCTCATTTTTGGTCTAAAATACATTTTGGAATACTATTTTATTGGAGAATGGTTAAAAAATAGGAAAAATTTTTGGATTTGCGTGTTTAATTTTATAAAAGAATGTGTGGTTGAAAATGAGTTTTGAAAAAATGAATTTTTGGAAAAATAGGGGCCAAACATAGGCTTAGTATTTATTATTCATGAATTCTGATTTCGCCATTGAACAGGTTCCTCTTGTTATCATAACAAATTACTTTCTTGAAAAGTTTGAAAATTCGATGGTAAGTTTTTCCTCTTTATATCACACTTGTTGAGTTCTTCGTCCTATCCTCGTCAATTGTGGCAATTTTTTTCTACTTTGAATTCTCAAGCTGCACGAATATACATTATTGTTTGAGGAATAGATTTGTCATATAAATGTATGTAAAATTTAATTTTTTCAATTATATTAATTATATTTTCTTAATTTTTGTGAAAATGGATCTTTGTGGGACGAAAGGAGTATTTCCTTTCTATAAATTGATTAAGAAATAAAATAATAAAGTACATTGTTAGGTCTAGCTACCTTGTGGGCTCAACTCAGAGTTCGTTTTAAACATGTATGGCATGTCAAAATTTGTGGGTCGTGGTGGTCTTATGGTCAACTTGTTTTACACTTACATGTGAAATCAACAACGAAGCAAATTGATGGAAGCCATGCTCATCCTCCAAATCCAAAGAGAAAATGGCCTGGATGAGAAGAATAATTATGCTTTGGGTACATTATTTTTTACATTTTGCCACATGACATTGTCTAATTGGAAATTGGATAGTTTAAAAAAAAAAATATAAATTCATCCAAAGTATTTGTTGACAACAATGCAAAGGTCAACAATGGTATAAAAAAATCCATGTACAAATGGCGTAATCCAGAGAAGAAAGACGAGCGTGGAGAGCATAACAACCATTGACAAGTTACTTTTGGGAATAGTACTGTGTATACCATAAATCAGTATTACCTCGTACTGAGTGTTGTCATGGTGCAAAATTATTACTGCTTCAATGTCTTTAGGATAGCCCATTTTTCCTTCCAAAAGAAGCCTTATTGCCCGACAATGTGATCTTGTGGTTGCCTTCTCGCCTATTCTCAATTGCATGCATGTAATCTCTCGATTTCTCTATCTATGTGTATATAGCGTTGAAGGGTCGGGAATCCTTAAAGGATTATTAGAACAAAATATTTTAGAGTGAAGTAGATTGAATTAGGTATGTGAATGCACAATGCACCCCTTGCTTGCCCTTCGATTACACGAAGCCGACACTTAGTGTGTGAATTTTGTTATGTTAATATGTTGTGCCTCGCAGAAGAATAAATTAATTTGTTTTGACAGCACTACGGAAGGGGAAAAAAAAGGTTTGAAATCTTACATTAAAATACCAAAATTGTGACTTATTTGTAAAGTGGTTGTTTGTTTGTTTGTTTTTTTTTTTTTTTTTTGTTTTTTTTTTTAACGGGAGAACCTGCAACCGCTATCTTTCGGGTGCGGTATGCAGCATCCATCCCCAAAGAGGCAACACTACCAGAAGGAGGAGGATGATTGGATGGATATTGACAGGAACTAGATTATTTTGAACCAACTGATAAGTCATGGAATAAATTTTTAATTCGTTATTGATCAAGAAAATCTAGCCTCTATTTTGAAACGACAAATATAATAATTAGAGGTGTAATATGAACTAGGGTAATCTCAATTATGTCCTCAACATGTACTGTCCGGATAAATCGACTCGAAAGAGAATTCAGTGGGGCTGGTTTGGCCTCATTTTAAAATTTCCCCTTAAAAAAAAAAAAATAATGTGTAATTTTTTTTTTTTTAATTTTTATGTTAACCCTATTTACAATCATTTTAGTTCAGTCCTAATTCCGTTTCCAAGTCGACCCACAACAAAATTTCATCATTGAAGAATAAAAATAGAATTTTCTAGTAAGATAACTTATTTCCGCTCAAATTTATAAAGAATGATAATTAAAATAAATGGTATCATAGTCAACGTTTCTACAAATCATGTTTGTACAAAATATTAGAATTACAAAATCATGTTTCAACTATATTAGGTAATTTGTACAAAATCACAATAAAGTACTTATCAAATGTGCTTTCACCTAGCGTTCAACTAGCGGTTCAAACTCGAGTCCTAGAAGAAACACTTGTGTGATAGTACTTCTCAAATGTGCTTCTACTTCATAATAATACTTCTCAAATGTACTTTTATCTCACGTTTGATTAGAGTTTCAAACTTGAATCCTAAAATAGAAAAAAATAAAATAAAATTCATAACATATTAGATTTGTGTCAAAATAAATTTTTTTTTAATTTTTTTAATATTTATATTTATTTTATTTTATTGTGTAAAAAAGAGCTGAAAACACGGAAAAAACCGAAAAGTAATGGCCCGTTGAGGTGTTGCAAATCTGTGTGACGAGGCCCAGATATCAGACTGTTTCGCACGAGTTAGTCGCTAACAATTAAAAAGGGATCAGATGATTGTGTAAGGGACAAACCTCTTGAGACAAAGTCCCAAAAAGGGGCGTTTTTATTGGCGATGACTTTACAATTGGAAAATAAAAACAGAATGCTTCCTAGGGGCGCAAGCACACGAGTTACTGAAAAAGAAGTGTTTAAATCTAAACTAAGAAATTTAAAGTTACTTATTCTCTGTTCGAGAGTGTTTGATTCGGGGTCTTTTGCTCTATGTCTTTTCTTCCTTTTATACTCCCTGGATGATCTCTTCGTGATCAACCGCTTAAAAACTGTTTGATCGCTCTATAACTGCCCACTTTCCTTGTAGTGGCCAACTTGTCATGAAACTGCCTTCTCTAACTGCTGCCATTACTTTTGTCGTTCAACCGTCTTCAATTGAATTCCTTGAATCGTAGGACGTGATATGACTACCCAATAATTGCTTTATTAATTGCACTTTTGGGTAACCATAACATCTTATGTTTGCTAAGATGCTGGGCGACTCGAATGTTTGGACGAGAGCAGGGTCACGCTCTGGGCGACTGCATGGCAATTCATTCGCTCAAATCTTGGGCGACTTGCAACCTTGGGCGATGGTATTACCGCGTTCATGGGCTTCCCTATTTGGGCCTTTATCCTGCATTGCCTGATTGGTTCGTTCTTTGGGCTATTTGATTTTTGGGGATCTTCCAGTTGGGTTTCATTCCTTGAGCTATTCGACTTGGGCTGAACTTTTTGTGTTTCAACAATTATCCCCCAATATGGCAGAATTAATACCAATTATTAATTTCTGCCATATTAACTTTGTGTTTCCCAGCAATATTCGAAATTTCCAAGAATTTCAATCATTGTTTTTTTTCATAGCCTGAAAAGATGCGACATTTGCAAACCCTTATAACCCCCAAATACGCTATTTCATTGCACCACTAAATCACGCCTCATTTTTTCGCGCCTCTCTCTCACAATATTACTGTTCATCTCCTTGCTTCTCTGCTATGTAACTCTGAAAAACTCTATTTCGTCCGTAATGGCTGCTTCACAATCCCAGTATGGTGACTCTTTCAGTTTCGAAGACTTTCAGAAACTCCTTACTTGGCCATATATAACTCCGAACTTCCTTGCACCGGCCAATGTCGAACTCAATGAGTTCTATCTAGGTCCTTTATTCAACAATGCTGAGGCCATCGAACAAGCGGCGATCGGTCAGTTGTTCCCTTGTACTCAGGGCCCTCCGTTTCTAAATTCTTTACCGCTGGTGCCACTTCGCGAAAGAAGTATTCGTACTTGGCTTAAATCTGATGTCGTTTTTCGTAGATGGCATGCTCGCCTCGTGGACCATGGTCCTACTAAGGCAATTTTTGATAATGCTAGGATTTTTGATTTGTTAGAAATCTCTCTTCAACCCTCTGTTTTTGACCCAGTATTTTTTCCAATCGCTTTAAGTTTTTGGTCTTATGAGTATAATACTTTTGTTTTTCCTCTTGGTCCCATGTCCATTACCTTAAGGGATGTTGGGGCCCTAGTAAATTGCCATCTTTGGGCGATACCATTTTCCCTGGTATTTTGATTTCTGGTGTCGTCCCAAAATTTGATAGAGGCCTCACCGAATCTTATTCAAGCCTGCAAACCTTTCATAACTATTCAAGCGCTGAGCCTTCCCATACTGAGCGAGTGGCCTTTCCTCTAAGTTGGCTTTGTAAATACATTTTGTGTGTGCCAAGCATAAAGCCCTCCATGAGCTATTTACCCATAGTGCACGAATTGGCGCGTGGTAGGCCTCTGAATTTGTGTTCTTTCTTTTTAGCTGCCCTTTATAGAGGCATGGCTTCTCTTCAATCCCAATTGAAGAATGGTGCATCTCCCACTGGCAGTGGGCCTCTTTGGTTCACTCAAATGTGGTTGAGAGCCTATTTTTCATCGCTTGGTGCTCCATCTTTTTCTAGTCCTTCTGCTAGCTGCTATGGGCTAGCCATTGAGCCCCTGACTCCTGTAAATATGTCCAGAAGAGACATTTTTTCATTCTTTTATACTTTGGATTCAATCCCTTCATTCTTTCCTTTTCCTCCCTTTTTGACTCCAGATTATGTGCAACCTCCATCCACTCTGGATAGTGCGAACACTTCCTTGTTTGTTTCGATTCAATTTTTGACCGGGAGGGAGTTTTTTCATGATATTTTGACTGGGATCAATGCCAAGGCTGGGGTAAAAATATATGCTCCCCAATTTTTTGCTCCCCAACTTGGTTTTGGCCAAACTTGGCCCGTTCCCCCTTGCTATTCAAGGAATTTGATAGACCACTTCCACACCATTAATAAAGCAGAGGCAGAGGCTATAAATGCTCGCAATCTTCTTTTGACGAGCAGCTTTTCATTAGCCCCCTTCAATCCTAACTGTGCCATCCATCCTCTTTTTGAACGACTCTGGCCGTCAGTGAAGTACAGATTGTTTGCGACTGATACCAATCGTACTTTTCATTCACTAGACCAGCCAAACATTTCTTCCACCTCTCCTGTTTTGGTCACTCTTGTGTCCATTAGGAGTCCCTTTTCATCTGCTCGTGCTAAACAATTTGCCCGTCCATCGACTTCTCTTCCTGCCAAGCCCACTGCAGCTAAAAATGCCCCAAGCCGCAAAAAGCCAGCCTCAGCGTCTCCCATTTTGGAGGATGATGATGATACCCCTCTCATTGTCAGGAGGAAGGTAATTAAATTAGTTTTCTCATAAGCATACCTTTCCATACTTGAGACTTTTCCATGTGCTGATAGTTTATTTGGACCTTTCAGAAAAGTTCGACCTCTCCCTCGAAGGCTTTGGTGTTGGCAGCTCCTGTTCCATCATCCTCTGTTGGGACTGCTTCGTCCAAACCAGCTGATGAAGGGACTAAGCTTAAAGAGAAATCTTCAGTCCTAGAATCTTCATCACAACCAATGGACGAGCCACCTTCTTCCCAGGGCGTTGACCCCTTAAACGTCGAAGCAGAAGGTATTTCATTTTTTGATGCTTTACCTTTGCTTGTGCTATTGGTGTTGATTTGTTGCCTTTTGAGTTCTGCAGATGTTCCCATGAGTCTACCCGTTGTGGCAAGGTCTTTTTGCTTAGACAAGGGGAAGTCCTCACGAATGGTGGAGCCACAGGTGGCAGATTTGGCTAGGGATATCCCATCTTCCAAGATTGCTGATGAGGTAATCTTTGCTTCACCTTTACCTCCACTTTGTTTAGTGTAGTGGAAACCTTCAATATTGGCGATTTTCTTTACAGGATGCTGATAAAATTGTGCGTTCCATTCAAGACTTGTTCACTTCCTGGGGGCAAGTCAAAACATCTCACCCTGCTTCAGCCAGTTGTCCTTTTGCTTCTTCAGAGGATGATATGAAGTTCCTCAAGCAGTCGATATTTGAGTATATGTCCTTCATGGATATGGACATCGGTAAGGCTAGTGCTGCCAGGCATAAGGATAAGCTAGAGTATTTGAATGCGAAATTGGAGCAAGCACTGACACTTCCGTCGCTCAATCTTTCTGCTGATTTTAAAGCGACGTTGAAAGTTATCCATTTCGAGGTCCTCTCCTTGCTGGCCAAGAATGTTGAACTGAAGGTCAAAAGTACTCAATATCTTCGCGTCGTATCTGAAAAAGAGTCTTTGCTTCTGGAGATCAACAAAGCTGAGGACGAGTTGAAAGAAATCTCTTCCGAAGTCATGATTGAAGACTCTTTCATGACTAGTTTGGCTACTCAGATGAAGGAGCTTCAAGCCAAGATGGACGACTGTAAGGCGAGAATGGCTGCTAAAAAGCGTAATGCCTCCCAAGGAATTGAGCGAACTAAGTCTTTGGTCGAGCAGTACAAGAAGTTGGAAGTTGATGATGATGTTGTGGCTGAATTGAACATCACTTCTTCTTGGCAGAACGAGGACTGGGGGAGACTTAGGGAAAGAATTCGTTTGGTATGGGGTGAATTGTAATTAAGACATATAATGCCTTAACTTTCACTTTTTATAATTTCGTATTGACTTTCTCTTTGTAGCCTTGTACTGATATAACAGCAGCCATAATTATCAATGAATAACTATTTTAACCTATTGTGTATTTATTGACATTCGTTTTTTTAATCGTCAATCGCTCAGGTATTTAACTGCTTTATGCTAAAATTTTTGCACATTTTTTTTCTTGATATTTCTGCCTGACTTTAGGCCACTTAATCCCATTTACTAGACACGAATATGACTGCTCATATTCTGTCTTTTCATCTTCACCCCCTAGAAATGCACATCATATTCTGTCTTTTCACCTTCACCTCCCTATAAATGCACGTATACTTCATACTTTCCATCTTCATTTTCATTTTCTTCTTCAAAAAACCAATTTGCTGCCATTGCTTGGCATTTCTGACAATCAATCCAAAACTTATGTTTTCCATGGAAATGGATCATATGATCCGTCCACTTTGCCATCTTTCTTGATGTTACCTTTGGTATGGGAAATATAGGAAATATTCTTTGGTAAGCAGCAAAGTTCTTCCCATCGTCTCCGTTCCTACAAGGAGTTCAATGATGGAAGACAATTTTTGGGGTGCTTGCAAGCCACCTTGCTTGCTGAGAGTGCTTCTCAGCCTCCTTGCCCGTCGTTGCAGCGATGCATTTAGGAAGACGATGTGAGGGCGCTTCATCTTTCTTTCTATTTGCTGAGAGAGTTTCTTAGCCTCTCTGCTTGCCTTTACAGCAGTGTGATCAGGATGGCGATCAAGGCCAGTACACCCTCTTACTCGGCGATCGATCGGGAGATTAGTTTGCTCTTAATCGTAGTTTATAGAGCATTTAGCATATTGTATTTCGCAACTTTGTAATGAACATTTGATAATAAAGGAATTTATTTGAACGTATTTCGCTCTGGCCCTTTTTACTCTACGATCGTTCAATGTGATTTGGTTACGCTTTTATTTGTTCACTTTCCCATAAGGAAGGAACATACTTTTTCAAATATTTTCCATTAATGAACCTCATGTGCTTGGTGCTGTCTAAATCTTCCAAATGATAGGCTCCATTAGGCAATATGTTATTCACTTTATATGGTCCTTCCCAATTGGGAGACCATTTGCCATACTTTGGATCTTTGCTATCCAAAGGGAGTACTGTTTTCCAAACCAGTTCGCCCAGGCTGAATGACTTGGCTATAACTTTTTTATTATAAAATTTAGTCATTCTTCGTTTTTGAACTTGCAATTTATCTAGGACGTCTAACTTTAATTCGTCCAACTTTAATAAGTTTCGAACCAGCGATTCGGTATACTCATCATCACTTAACTTATGTTGCAAACACACTCTGATCGATTGCACGTTAATTTCCATAGGCAAAATGGTCTCCTGTCCATAAGTAAGTTGGAAATGAGTAATTTTGGTACTTGACCGAGGCGACGTCCTATAAGCCCATAAGGCTTTGTTCAGACATTCTTGCCAATTTCTGGCATTTTCATCTATCATTTTCCTTATGATATTTTTTAGAATCTTATTAGAAGATTTTGCTTGCCCGTTGGATTGAGCGTAATATGGTGTGGAGTTTACTAATTTAACTCCAAACTCGCTCAAGAATTTATTCACTTGATCCCCATTTAAAGATGTCCCGTGATCTACCACCAAAGTTTGTGGAATTCCAAATCTATAAATGATGTGATCACGGATAAATTCTATGACATCTTCTGGGTGAAATAATCGGTTGCAACTATAACAAAAGTATGTTGTTTGGACGATGGGGGATAAATCTTCCCTATCGGGTCTATCGCCCAACCCTTGAACGGCCAATGTTTAATAATAGGTGTCATCTCTCGTGCTGATGCCCTTTGTATTGGACCATGCTTTTGGCATGCTAAACAACTCCTTGCATACTGAACGCATAATTCTCCCATCTTTGGCCAAAAATTTCCACTCCTAATAATTAACCATCTCATTCTTTGGCCAGCTTGATGAGCTCCACATATCCCTTCGTGTACTTTAGCCATGATCGTCCTGGATTCTTGCAAACTCACACATTTTAGCAGTATACCATTAGAGCGTTTCTTGAACAACTCTTCATCTATTAGTGCATAGTTTAGCAAACGCAATTTCATCTTTCTGCTATTCTTTTTATTAGGTTCTTTAAGGAACTCCTTATTTTTTGCCCTCCAATCCATTGCATCTCCATGTTGTATGCAATGAAGTTCAATCTTTCTCACCCTTCTTTGGATCACGGGCAATATTGTTCCATACTCACAAGTAGACTTCCAATTTAAAACATTTGAGTACCCTGAGGCCATCTGGGCCAACTCATTTGCCACGTCATTGTATATCCTATTAACACATTGAAGTTCTACTTGGTCGAACTCTTCTAATAACTTTTGGGCGATTTCATATTGACTCATGATGGAATCACTTTGGCATTTAAAATCACCAATCAGTTGGTGAATTACCAATTGAGAATCGCCTCTAATGTTTACATTTTTTACCCCCATATCTATCATTAGTTCCAGGCCCACGATTAAGGCTTCATATTCGGCCTGATTGTCGGTGCATATCCTATCCAAAGTGAATGCGAACTTGTAGCAAATCCCTAAAGGGTTTATCAATGCTACTCCTACTCCTGCACCTTTAGAGGTTTTTGACCCATCGAAATACAACACCCAAGGTTTTAGCTCGAACGAATTGATTTCTAATTCAATTTCTTCAAGCATGATAAGGCATGGATGATCGGCTAGAAAGTTATCCAAAGCCTGATTTTTTACTGCCTTTTGGGGTATGTATTGCATTTTGAATTCTGATAAAACAACGTCCAAAGGCCTACCCTTTGGTGTAAAATAGGGTGAGAGAACATATACTTAATCAAATTTACTCTAGAAATCAAATAAACGGTTACGGGTCATAAATAAGTCCTTAATTTTGTACATGTGAAATATAATGCAAGACATAATTTTTCGATAGCAGAGTAATTACATTCACATTTTGTTAACCGTCTACTCAAGTAATAAATCGCCCTCTCTTCATCAAATTGTTCTTCTTGCGCGACCATTCCAGCTATTGATTCTTTTTCAGCCAATACATATACTTTCATTGGTCGTCCTTGGATTGGTGACACCAACACTGGTGGACCTGATAAATATGTCTTCAGGCTTTCAAAAGCCTTTTGATGTTCTTCTTTTCAGACGAATTCGTCCTAATTTTTCAGCTTTAAAAGTGACGAAAAGACTTTAGTTCGCCCTGCACAGTTAGAAATAAAGCGTCTTAAAAAGTTTATTTGGTCTAGAAACCTTTGCAATTCTTTTTTGTTGCTAGGTGGTTTGGCCTCTAAAATGGCTTTCGCTTTATTTTTATCAAGTTCAACCCTCTTTTGTGTACCAAGAATCAAGAAAGTTCCCTGCGTTAACACCAAATGCACATTTCAAGGGATTCAATTTTAGCTTATATTGCTTCATTCGCTCAAATGAACATGTTAACTGTTCGAAATGGTCCTCTTCTTTAATAGATTTGACCACTATATCATCTACATACACTTCAACAAATTTGCCTATCATATCATGAAAAATTAAATTCATTGCCCTTTGATAAGTTGCTCCTGCATTTTTCAGGCCGAAAGGCATGACTACCCATTCAAAACATCCTAGAGACCCAGGGCATCTAAAGGCAGTTTTGTGTACGTCTTCCTCAGCTATATAAATTTGATTGTATCCTGAATACCCATCCATGAAAGAATACATGACGTGTCCGGCAGTTGAGTCTACTAAAGAATTTACCGTGGGCATTGGATACTCATCTTTGGGTATAGTTATGTTTAAATTCCTAAAATCTATGCACACCCTTAGTTTACCATTCTTTTTTAGTACTGGCACGATATTGGACAACCATTCGACATATCTGGCTGTCCTAATAAAGTCCACTTTTAATAATCGCTCTATCTCTTTCTTAATCTCAGAGAGTACATTAGGAGCAAAACGTCTGAGAGGTTGCCTATGAGGTTTGAAATTAGGCTTAGTTGGTAATCTATGTTCCACCAAGTCTCTATCTAAACCAGGCATTTGTTCATATTCCCAAGCAAAACAATCTTTATACTCCTTTAACAAAGCGACTAATTTATTACTAACCTCTTGATCGAGCATCTGGCTGATGAATGTTGGATGATCTTCTCCTTCATTGCCAATATTTACTTTAATCAGAGGGTCTTGTGTTTGAGCGTATCCAGACTTGATGATCCGCATTACTTTATCGTCCAGCTCCCTTGTAAGCACTTCTTCTTCTAAACAATCCACATTGTTGACTTCTCAGCCAATACTTTGTTCCAATTCGAATACTGCTAATTTGTCTTTCAACACTTTCAGGGCTACCTCTTCTTTCGTCTTGTCCTTGCATTCTTTATTGAAAGTCATTAATTTGGCTTTGAAGGCCTGAATATCGGCCATTTGCTTTTGTTGCTTCGAACTCATTCAGGACTCCTTGATTATTCTTTTGTCAATTACTGGCTCTTCTAGGGCCACTATATTTGGCCTCCTCTGACTGAACATTTTAGTGAGTACGTCTACTGAAAATGGCTCTTCACTCTGTGAGACAATCTGAGTTTCTTCCCCATCTTGGACTACCATGACACGTCCATAGTTTCCTTCGTACATGAACCTTTCCATTGAGTTTGCTTCTGCTACAAAAGGCCTATGATCGGCTTGCACCACCTCTGCTTCACCCTTGTTATTCCAAAAAAACTAGGCATTGATAGAGCGATGAGGGTATACAACGACTTCCGTGTATCCAATCTCTTCCTAGTAACACGTTGTAACTAGTAGGACCATCTATTACAAAGAATACTATGGTCCTAGTAGTTATACCTATAATTATGTCCAATGGCATAAATCCCTTAGCTGCAGTTGCTCCTCCATTGAAACTTGTAAGGATGACTTCTGTTCGAATCATATCCCTTTCTGTCTTGCAAATTTTCTCATCATCCTGGATGGAATGGTGTTTATAGTTGCTCCATTATCGATAAGCATTTTTGCCACAGGTATGCCATTAACTAGAGCTTTAACGTACAACGACCTCAAGTGTTTAGTCAATTTCATGGCTGGCCATTTAAAAATAGCCTTTTCGACAGCTTCTATTTCTACTTCCTGCTTGTCCTCTGTTGAGTTATCCTTTTGTGATAAGTCAACGTGCAGCATATCGCACTTAGCCTCTGTCTCCTGAATTCCCTTTTTACTGTTTTCTGATGCTTCCTCTTCAGTTATCCAACCTGTGGGAGGAGGCATTATCCTTGGAGGTGATCCATACTTTTCAGAGCGAGACACTCTCTTCTTCCTTTTGGGCGTCCCATACAGCACGTAAAAATCGAAAGAACGTCCAGATGGTTCTCCCAATAAATCTACTTCACGAATTCCTTCTCAATGTAGTTGCTTCAACAGAGTATTGTACGATACTCCTCTCCTTCTTCTTTCTGCTTCTAGGTCATTTTCCTCTTCAATATCTGTCATTCCATCATCTTTCTCACCATTGTAGGCCTCTGTAGAAGTCTGGCCTTCTTCATATTCCAGCACGCATGCTTCTCCTTCTTTATCCTCTCTTTCTTCTTCTTCTTTCTCTTTATTCTTGAACTCATTGGCGAGTAAATAGTTATTAGCCACAACAGGAGGTAATGTATCGAACTGAATAGTAAGGAACTGATCTGGATCTTCTCCATCCTTTCTGTCTCGCTCAAACTTCGATCTCCTTTCATTGATTCATCTGTACCAGTCTCTTCACTATCTTTGAGAACATTTTGATTGGCTACCTTGAGTAATTTAGGTGCCTTAGGACATGGCACTCCCTGTTGTTGTCTCATTATTCGTCCATAATTTCGTTAAAAATGCCTTTGTTGGGTTCTAGTCATCTCGTCGAAGGGTATTGCCTTTCCTGTATTATACTGGAACGAATGCCATACATTTGGTCGACGAGGTTGCGGTCTGAATGTTCTCCCATTATCTACTGGCCTGAACTGCCTCTCAAAAGGCGGACCCTTGTAGAACGATGTATCTCGCCCTCTACCAGGCTGAGCGTTTGGGAGGAGAGTAGGGCGATGGGGATGCTACCATATCCCTGGTTTCTCTGTATTCCCACTCACTTCTCTTTTACATCTTGCACACAAGACGTCTTCATCGTTCTTTAGCTCCTTCCCTCTAATATGCTCAAAGATACTGAGATGTGGTCCAGGGTCTTCTTTTCCATCATCTATAACCAATTTGAATTTTGGCAACTTGTTTTTGAAACCAGATGTCACCATATTCACTCCAAGTGGCTGTGGAAAAGGATTTTCATCCACTGCCATCTTTTTCTTATTATCGAACGTAATTCGTCCTGATTCAATGGCATCCTGTAACACATGGCGAAAAACCAAGCAATTGTTAGTCAAATGTGACCATACATTATGCCACTTACAATATTTTTTACCCTTAATTTGTTCATGGTTTGGCAATTTATATTTATCGCTCAGCTTTATCTGCTTATCCTTATATAATTTATCAAATATAAGGCCAGCTTTGGTTACATCGAATGAGAACGTTCTAACTTTTACGTTTTCATCTTTCATAGGCTCATCTTTGCCCGATGGTCTAGGCTTAGCCATTATAGGACAAGTATACGTATCTCCTTTGACTAATTCGGCCAAACACATTTCGGTCTGATCATATAACTCGTCATTGATGGTATGAACATCAAAATTTAGGTCTCTATAATAACTCCCCTTGCTAGAATTTTTTATCTACTCTTCTTCTCTTATCAATCGTTCATACCTAATCACGTTCGCGCTCAATTGGAAAAGGTCAGGAAATTTCTTGTCTTGGAATTTCTTTTTTAAATCAAAGCTCAAACAATCTTGAGCGATTTTGACATACTCTTTTTCAGGCAGAGATACAAAATATTTACTTCTTACTGTCTTGAACCTTTGAAGGAAACCTTCTCCCATTCGTTTGGCATTTGACGTAGGTTCGCCAAATCGGTCAAAGTAACTTCAGACTCAGTCTTATAAAACTGAGCGTGGAATAATTGTTCCAATTGTTGCCATGTTTGAACAGAATTCGCTGGAAAATTGATGAACTAGGAGAAAGCTACTCCTGTTAATGAACTAGGAAAAATCCTCATTTTATGATAATCAGTTACGTCACCACTTTGCATTGTGAATCGTCTTATGTGTTCTAGAGTAGACACCTCCCCTAAACCGGTAAACAGTGAGAATTCTGGCACTTTATACCCTCTAGGCCATGGATATGCTTGGTCTATCCAATCAGGATATGGTTTTGTGGAGGTCGGCCTAATGACAGGACGTATCCCAAAAGTCATCTGGTTCTGTACGATTTCCATAATCTGATTCCTCAACATGACGTTGGGGTCATATGGAATCCCTACAGGTTGGTTGATCGGTTGATTTGCTTGAGACCTGATATTTGGTCCTTGATTAGGAATAAAATTACCATGATTTGGGCCATTGTTACCATTAGCCTGAACATTTATTCCCTCATTAACACGTGGGGTATTCTGCCCGTTATTTAGGACATTATCTCTTACATTTGGATTACCCCCCAAGTTAGGCGTACCACTACCATTATTCTGATTTGGCATTACACCATCCCCTTGGTTTGAAGTAGAAGGACCAAAATGTGGTTCTACCCCTTGACTTGGATTTAGGACTGAGGGATTATGTCCCACAATTGTCCTAGTTTGAAAATGGTTTGGAAGAGGCGTAACTGGTTGACAAATTTGACCTACTAACTTATTCATTATTTCATTCAAAGTATTCAGTTGTTTGGCCATGTTGTCATAGTGTGCATTCCCATTCTGGATAAATCTTTCCATATTATGAATATTTTGAAGATTTACGTGTTCAACGACATCTTGTGTGAGTTCTCCAAGTAGTGCACGCATAGTTCGAGGACTCAACTTTGTCATTGATTCGTAACGACTGTTACTGCTCTGATTCTGTCCATCTGTTCGTGGAGAGCTATGCTGCTCTTCATATCGCTCGATCACAGACTGGACTCCTCCCTGACTTGCTGCTTCCTTATCGGATCTCTGAGGCATATTGTTTCACTTTTTGTATTTTCAACACCAAACACCACTGTCCCACTCGACGTTCCAAATTGTTTCGCACAGGTTAGTCGCTAACAATTAAAAGGATATCAGACGATTGTGTAAGGGACAAACCTCTTGAGACAAAATCCCAAAAATGGGTGTTTTTATTGGCGATGACTTTACAATTGGAAAATAAAAATAGAATGCTTCCAAGGGGCGCAAGCGCACGAGTTACTGAAAAAGAAGTGTTTAAATCTAAACTAAGAAATTTAAAGTTACTTATTCTCTGTTCGAGAGTGTTTGATTCGGGGTCTTTTGCTCTATGTCTTTTCTTCCTTTTATACTCCCTGGATGATCTCTTCGTGATCAACCGCTTAAAAACTGTTTGATCGCTCTATAACTGCCCACTTTCCTTGTAGTGGCCAACTTGTCATGAAACTGCCTTCTCTAACTGCTGCCATTACTTTTGTCGTTCAACCGTCTTCAATTGAATTCCTTGAATCGTAGGACGTGATATGACTACCCAATAATTGCTTTATTAATTTCACTTTTGGGTAACCATAACATCTTATGTTTGCTAAGATGCTGGGCGACTCGAATGTTTGGACGAGAGCAGGGTCACAGCTCTGGGCGACTGCATGGCAATTCATTCGCTCAAATCTTGGGCGACTTGCAACCTTGGGCGATGGTATTACCGCGTTCATGGGCTTCCCTATTTGGGCCTTTATCCTGCATTGCCTGATTGGTTCATTCTTTGGGCTATTTGATTTTTGGGGATGTTCCAGTTGGGCTTCATTCCTTGGGCTATTCGACTTGGGCTGAACTTTTTGTGTTTCAACACGGAAAAAACAAAGCCATGTCCTCATATCAATAATTTTTAGGGGACTTCGTTGAGACGTGCTTCTCTCTACTCTACTGTATGAACAAGAAGAAGAACAACCAAGTGCAAAGGGTTTGAAGAATTGGCCATACTCACAACCCGAAAAATTCGTTAGCCGTCAGGTGAATATTATGCCATATTGTCTTAACCGGCAACTTCTCTACTCTCAGGTGTCGTTTTTCATGTTTCATTTTTTTATGTATTTATTTCTGCCTCATTTTGATGGATTGTAACACTTATTACAAGAAATTTAGCGATTCTTTAATTAGGGTTTTGGTGTTTGGGAATATGAAACAAGCTTTTGAATATTTATCTATCTGTCTATTTCTTGTTTGTTTTGGTTCAGGCTGAAGCTCTTTCAATTTGATTGGTTTTCCTGGGTTTTTTCAGTTTTTAAGTGTGTTTAGAGGAAAGTCGGATAGATTTTTTGGGAAATGTTGTTTTGATGGGAATTTGTGTTCGAATATTTCATCTTGCAAATGTGGGCCATCAAAATGCTTGAAGAAGTCTAATGGACCGCCTTTAATTGAACAAATGGAGGAAAATACAGGAAAATTGAACAGTTTATGGTGAAGAATAATAATAAAAGGAGAAAGGTGAAAAGTTGACTATATCAGAATTGAAAGAAATTGGTAAATATTGAAAGGAGGAGAGCAGTTAATAATTGTTAAACCGAATAAACAACAAGGCGAACTCATGCGAACTCAATGAGAATAATAGGTGTGCAAGTAAAAGTGAGCATTCATGGCACAAGAGTCTGCAACTATGTTTGCTAATTGTTTTCATATTGTAACCGTTATCAAGGCGCAAATGAGTAAATGATTAAAACATGACTTCAAAACCAATGAATGGAGGACACATAAGTTGGTGGATAAAACGTGAACCTCTAACAGAATTGGTTAGAAATTTACCACTAGATGACTGCTGTTTGTCACTTACCAAAAAGACCTAATTGCTTCCAAAACCCCAAAAGGAAATCTATAAATAGGTCTGCCTAGAAGAAGAAAGGGATGCAAATTTATGTATCTTCATCTAAATAGTATTTTTTCCTCTTGCTCCTTATTGAGCATCAGGTACATAGAGATTAGGAAGAGAAAATCCAGGTTACGTGAAAGAAATTTTTTGATCATAAATCTGTTAGCAACAATAATTAATAATTTCTATTGCAGTATTTTCTTTGCATTTATTTCAATCTACTAATCTGCTTCTGTGGCTCTCCGTCAAGCCTAGAAAAGAAAATGTTTGATAGTTTTGATTTATTTGAATATGTTTTATTGTTGGATTATTTAATGTTTGCATGTCAGTTCGATTGAGTTAATTTGGGGAATATTTAGTTGGTTGCTTTGCTGTTTATATATATTGTCACTACATTTGAGTTAATTCGTGTTCATGTTTAGTGTTTGTGCCTTACCCTGTTGGTAAAATTGAGTAGAACTGCATTGCTTTGTCTGCTCAACTGAGCATATGGAAATGTGGTGATGCATTTTGGATTAATTATGACTCATATAATGAATTCCTCTGCAATGCTTTGCTACAGTTTGTCTGAACTCACTATAATGGATTTGGAGTTAGTTTCAACTGAATAAGTGTTCAATCAGAAATAGAACTTGTTTAACCTTATCCTGCATTCTATCTGTTCTGTCAAATGCTCCAAAAAAAGAAGAAGATGCATTCAGTATTGTGCTTCCAATACTTTGCTGAATCAAATATTATGTTCATAGGTGTGTGTGGGGTGAACTTATAAAGCTTGAAATTCTCATATTTATGAGAGTGAATTTAAGTTTCAACTGATGGATATACTCTTTATTTGGTACTGTTATTAGGGGTTTTGAGTCGCGTTACAGTGCTGAGGCTTTTGAGTTGCAAGTTATGTGAACGTATTAACGGAGGAATTAATATCGGATCATTATCATGTGCACAATCAAGTGGTTTTCACAGTTCTCAGGTATGCATAGGATATTCTCATAACCAATTTTATCCAGTCAACTTACTTTTTTGAATAGATTTGTATGTGTGT
This sequence comes from Olea europaea var. sylvestris, assembly GCF_002742605.1. Taxonomy (NCBI): domain Eukaryota; kingdom Viridiplantae; phylum Streptophyta; class Magnoliopsida; order Lamiales; family Oleaceae; genus Olea; species Olea europaea. Next base: position 72,023 of record NW_019240475.1, read on the forward strand.
GTGCCCGCAAGCTGATTTTATATGAATATACTTTTTTCTTCTCTGTTAAGAGACGGAAATTTAATCCTCCTTGAAGAATATGCCATATTTCGGTTTCATCTTCAGGTTTTACCCATTTAATGTTATCTACCGATATCTTTTGTAATCATCACTTATCTTAACGTACTATCTATTTTTATAAATCTGTATTGGACATTAGAGCTGATAAAATCACAAAATTATCACTATCTTCCTGTAAAGTAAAGAGAAAGAGACAGGACACTGGAATGCTATAAAATCACATTTAAATCATAAAACTCAGTATTTTTTTCGTGGTGCTAAACATGTATCCTTGAATTGCTTCATGATAAGAATCTAAAGAGAAGACTGACTTTGGAGAAATATAGATTGAAATTAACTGCAGAAATTACAGAAATGACTACAGGACCTCTTTCCTCACTCTAATTTTGCCTGCCCTTAAAGCTATTCCCTACCTTTATTTATAGCCTACTTCTAACAACTTTCTCTAACAAAATTTCCCCCCTAACAAACATCAGTTTCCCTTCCTGCTAGCTGGTAGCCCAACCTTCCTTGGCCTTCTAGAATATGTGAATTGGATGAGGGGTCTATCAATACCCCTGGTTTCCAAAGACACCTTGTTCTCAAGGTGGAAGTTGGGAAAGTGCTGGATAATTGAGTCAACTAATTCCCATGAAGCCTCTGACCTAGGTAAGTCCTTCCAAAGAATCAAGACTTCCTTTCCTGGGGGTCGTCCCGGTGGTGCTTGACGTATTCCCAAGACTTGTGCAGGCTCCATTGCGAATTCGATATCGAAGCTGAGCTTAGGAGAGATCAGTGGATTGGCCACCTTTTGTCCCAACGCTTTTTTTAACTGTGAAATATGAAAAACAAGGTGTATTGATGAAGAGGAAGGTAATTTCAACTGGTATGCTACCTGTCTAATATGTTTCAAGACTTCAAATGGACCAAAATACTTAGGATCAAGTTTCTCATTTGGCTTGTTTACCAGTGAGCGAAGGCGATAAGGTTGGAGCTTGATGTAGACCAAATCCCCCTCGGCTAATTGAACATCACGACGATGTTTGTCCACTACTTCCTTCATCTTTTCTTGAGCACAGTTGAGATGGTTCTTTAGTTCTTCTAACATGTTGTCCTTGTCCTACAATTGTTGTTCCACCGACTGTATTACTGTGCTTTGATGTCCATAGTGGATTAATGGTGGAAGGTCTCTTCCATAGACTGCCCTGAATGGAGTCATGTTTGTAGAAGCATGAAAAGTTGTATTATACTAGTATTCTGCCCAAGGTACCCAAGTGAACCAGCTTCGAGGCGAAAGAGATACAACGGAGAAACTTTTCTATACACCTATTGATTACCTCCTTCTATCTGAGGGTGATAGGCCCCCTTCTATCTGAGGGTGATAGGCCGTGCTTCGTCAGAGATGTGTTCCCCGCAGGCAGAAGAGCTTAGTCCAGAAGTGACTCATGAAGATTTTGTCCCGGTCTGAAATGATGGAATTGGGAATGCCATGGAGCCGAACTACTTCTTTGACAAAAAGACTTGCGACCCCTGATGCTATGAAAGGATGCTTGAGTGGTAGAAAGTGAGCATATTTACTTAATCAATCAACTCCCACCAACAAGGAATCGAACCCCTTAGACTTCGACTGTCCTTCGATAAAGTCCATTGATATGCCTTCCCAGGCCTGTTGAGGAATCGACAACGGTTGGAGAAGACCTACGGGAGATAGTGCCAGTGTTTTATTTTGTTGACATATAGGGCATTCCTCTATCCTTCTTCATTCCCCGCGAAAACACCTCTTGACAGTCGCTTGTAAGTACACAGAAAACCTGAGTGCCCCCCAATGGAGCTACTGTGAAACTCATTTAGCAAAGTTGGAATCAGAGAGGAAGAAGATGGAAGTACTAGGCGTCCCTTGTATAACAATCTGCCTTGTTCAATTGAGAAATGGAGATGTGATTCGGAGTCGTCCTGCAGCTCATTTCTAATCTTTGCAAGCATTGGGTCTGCCCCTATCTGCTCTTAAATTAGGTGTACATGCCCAAAGACGGAAAGCGAGATGGTTGAAAGTTCAACTGGGAAAGGAATTCGGGATAAGGCATCGGCCGCCTTGTTTTCCATGCCTGGCCAGTATTGGATCTCAAAGTCATACCCCATGAGCTTGGTCACCAAGTGCTCGAATTCCCATGGTACCACCTGTTGCTCTAATAAGTACTTAATGCTGCGTTGGTTTGTTTGGACTACAAATCGGCGTCCCCAACAAATAATGCCTCTACTTTTGTATACCTAACACTATTGCCTTGAGCTTCCTTTCGTAAACGAAATTCTGCTGAGATCATGCAGACAGAACTTGGCTGTAGTAGGCAATTGGCCACTGGTCTTGCATTAGAACAGCCCCTCAACCATGACGTGATGTGTCGGTTTCAATTATAAAAACTTTAGAAAAATTCGGTAGTGCTATCACAGGGACTATTGTCATCACTTTCTTAAGTTGCTGAAAAGCTTCCTCTACTTCTTGATTCCACATGAAGGCATCTTTCTTAAGTTGCTGTGTGAGGGGCCATGATAGTGTCCTGTAGCTAGACACGAACCTTCGATAATATCCTGTCAGCCTTAGAAACTCTCGAAGTTCCTTGAGGGTCCGAGGTGTTGGCCACCTTATCATCACATTTACTTTGCTAGGATCAGCTGCAACCCCCTTCGCCGAAACCAGATGCCCCAAGTATTCAATTTGAGCTTGAGCGAACAGACATTTCTTGGCATTTACGTATAACTGGTGCGAAGTTAGGGCATGAAACACCAGCTCCAAGTGTTGCACATGTGAGTCCACATCTTTGCTATAAACAAGGATGTCATCGAAGAACACTAAGACAAACTTCCTTAAATAGCTTGTGAACACCTCATTCATCAGAGTCTGGAAAGTTGCCGGTGCATTGGTGAGGCCGAATGGCATGACCAGAAATTCATAGTGTCCCTCGTGTGTCCTGAATGCGGTCTTATGCACATCTTCCCTCAATACTCTAATTTGATGATAGCCTGACTTCAAGTCCAATTTTGAAAAAATTGTTGCCCCATGTAGCTCGTCTAGTAATTCGTCTATGACCGGGATAGGGAATTTATCTGAAATAGTAGTGTGTTAAGGGCCCGATAATCGATGCAAAAATGCCAACTACCATCCTTCTTTTTGACCACTAACACAGTACTAGAGAAGGGGCTTATGCTGGGTTGAATGATGCTCGCTGCCAGCATTTCTTGTACCAGCCTTTCTATCTCATTTTTCTGAATGTGCGGGTATCTATAGGGCTGACATTTACTGGTTCCATCCCCTCCTTCAATCTGATTGCATGATCAATGCTTTGTGTTGGTGGCAAACCTCCAGGTTCCTAGAACACTTGCTAGAATTTCAGGAGTAGCTACTTTACACGATTCGGTGGTTCCTCTTTTCCTTTAATTTTTGCTCCTGCAGGCACATTTTCCACCCATATCCCTTGTCTTCCATGCTGTAATGTTTTCACTATGGCCTTGAGGGAGATTCCCAATTTATGGAGCCCGAGGTCTCTTTTCAAAACCATCACTAAATCACCCAATTGGAAATGCATGGTGAGGAGCTTCCAGTTGACTTCCATGTTACCCAAAGTACACAGCCATTGCATCCCCAGAACTATATCTGTTCCGCCTAATTCCAATGGGAGAAAATCCTCGATTGTAGTTAGTCTCTGTAACTTCAAGATAACTCACCTGCATATTCCTTTTCCCTTCACAGATTCCCTAGAGCCCGTGATGACCCCGTAATTTGTGGTGGCTGTGGTCGGCAGCCTTAACTCTGTACCAGTTCTAATGAGTTAAAGTTGTGCGTGGCTCCACAGTCAATAAGGATGACGACTTCCTTTTGCCCTATTTCTCCTTGATCTTCAAAGTCCCGGGGGTTGTCAAGCCTACCACTGAATTAAAGGACAATTCCACTTTTGCTGCAACTTCTATGGGTGGTTCCTCCGCCTGACAATCAGACTCGAAATTGTCATCGAGGTCGCCATCCTGTACCAGCAGTGCCCTAAGCTCCGGTTCTGGCATTTATGACCTACTGTAAATTTTTCATCGCACCTGAAGCAGAGACCTCTTTCTTTCTTTCTTCCATTGCCATTCCTCATCAGTCAAGCGCCTTACTGGAACCTTAAGCTTTGCGACTGCTGGTCGGTCCCCCACGGTAATGGTTTTGGTTGGGAAAGTCTCGAATCGCCTATCATTCGGTCACGACATCAAGGGATTGTCTTTGATTACTTTTTGGGCTCTGGATTCCTGGAAGCTTATTATAAACAGGTTGCGGTCTTCAATCTTTTAGGCCGTTTCCATAATTGGGCCTAATCCTCTTGGGCCCAATAACCTTAGCTCAGCCTTTACATCCGGTCTCAGCCCATTTACAAAGGTAATTTCAAGGACTTCGTTTGATACCCCTCTTAATGGGGCGGCTAACGACTCAAATTCCCGTTGGAACTCTGCTACACTCCCCACCTGCTTAATAGCCAAAAACTGCTCACATAGGTTTCCTTCTTGTGTGGACCTGAACCGCAACAACAATTATTGCTGGAGCTACTGCCTTGTGTGGAAGGGAGGCCATGTTTTTGTCCACTGAAACCAAGCCAGCGCCTCTCCTTCTAAGTTGATCGCAATAGTTCCTAACTTCTCTCGCTCTGTCAACCCATTGCCTTCAAGATATTGTTCAGCTCGGAACAACCACCCATCCTGGCTATCGCCGCAGAAAATGGGCATGCCAAGTTTTCGTACTTGCTGCCACCCTTCCTCCTCTTTGTTCAGTGTTAAGTTACCGACAGCTCCATCGTATTTATGCAAGTAACAATTTTCTAGCAGTGGAATAGCTTATTCAGTGATTTCTTGTTGCCATTTTTGTCTGAGTTCTATTTCATCTGGCCACCAGGAAGGGTTTCCAGGTTTATTTGGTAGGTACAAAATAAACAAGGCAAAAAGGGGTGAACTTTTTGATGTATCAGCAATCATGTATGAAGTCCTTTATTAGCCTGATTTCATAGGTCAACACGGAGTCTTTGAGAATCTAGCCTCAAAGGTAAGTTAGCGAAGTCCAAACTTAATTTTTTCTGCAACCATGGGAGCCACTACTTCCAATGTAAAGGCATCAACTGAAATTATTAAGAGAGATCCTATTAAGTATGCTAGTAAAAACGAAGAAAGAAACAAGAATCTTTACTTGTTGCACTTTCAAAAGCAGTATCATTCCTTCAAGCTGCATGATTTTGAAGTGACTAAGATTCATTTTGGCATTTCTTTTAAGCTGAAAGAAATTCTATTATTATTCAGTCTCTTAGAGTCTATCTTCATTTAAAACGACGTGTGTTTAAGCCTTGGAATGTTAGTAAAAGGAACTTCTATAATTGAACATCTTAATTATATGCATCCACATTTTAACATGCTCAAATATAAAGCTTCTTATACTCCTAGAGAGAGAGACAAGTTCGAAGGAAAAAATTAGAGCAGTTGTTCAGTCCCTCATTGATAGTGGCATAGATATCAAAATTTTTCTTGATTGATCCGTGTTTTTAATCTTTTCCCGCAATTATTATGGCGATGTGCTTTCAAGATTCTCAGGGGCGAGATCTGTAACTTTAGTTTTTAAAGTAGACTTGTGTTCTCAAACTTGAAAGATAAGAACTTTTAATCAATGCATTTATGTTTCGGTGAACTGAATTTTTTATTATGTTGCATCAGGGAAATGCCAGAAGTTAGAATATATTGTGCGGTTGGTTTCTTCTATTTTCCTACTTTGGAGTTGGAATTTATTTGAAAAATTATAATGAGGAACTGCTGAGTTTTTCTTAGCACGTCTATCAGTTTTGGTCAATGAACAATGCTATGAAATATCTGAAGGATTGGATAAATCTTTGTGAATGATAAATTTAAGAGGAAATTTCACGTAATGTCCATTTTCAGCGAGTCATTTGCAAAAATGTCCACAATTTTGTCAATGTCCATTTTCCAATTATGTAGACGAAAATACCCCTATTAGAAAATATTATTTCCACACAAGAATTCAAAATTTTCTATATCATTATTCATGTCAATCAAGGTAGAAATGTCAATCAGCATTAAATGCCTGGGTCGGGTAGGTGTGGCTCGATGTGGGTCGGGTTATGGGTCGAGTAGGTGCGGGTCGAGTTGGATCGGGTTATGGATAAAAAATGGAAAACCTGATAGAACCCGACCCGAATACAAAAAAAAAATGAAGGCGAGGGAATGAAAAAATAAAAGAAGCCCTAAACTAGGTCCTCTCAACTCTCACTCTCACTCTCAGTCTCTCAATCTTCACTCTGACCCAACCCGTCGACAACGAGCCTGTCCATTTCTCTCTTATTTTCCCAGTTGCCGTTTGCCCACCACACTTCAGAGTCCAGTGCTATAGAGTAAGTTTATTTCGTTATTTTTTTTCTTTATTTCGTTATTTTTTTCACTTCCTCAAGTCTCCCCTCTTTCTAAATTATAAGATTTAGCTAGTTTAACATAAATTGATGTCAAGGTCACTTAGTGTCTCTATTCTATTGGGCGAGCAAATACTAACTGTTGATACAATTTGAGATAAAAAGTGGTACATGTGAGATACTGTCGAAAAGGTTGAAGAGGTAAAGTGTTTAAAGAAATCAGGAAAATGATTGTACTTTCTGTTGTCCCTGTTATTGTATCTTTTTCTTTGAGATATAATCTATATGCCAACTAAATTTGATGCTGCTAGATAATAAATAACACTAGTACGAAGTGAAGAATACTCCATTTGAGGCATATTTTCATCTAAGTTAGGCAATAAATATGATGAAATGACACAAATTGTGTTGCTATTATACACTCTTAGACTGTTTGAATGCTCATCAGCAACTAAATGGCTTCATTTTCTCATCAAATTTGTTCTGCATCTTGTTGAGGGTTGCATTTGTATATTGATGGTTTCTTATGGAGGAAGACTGTGATAGGTTGATAACAGATAGAAAACTTTGTCAAATCTTATGGCATGACTGTGATAGGTTGATAACAGATAGAAAACTTTGTCAAATCTTATGACATGTATACTGAATTTTGCGTATGGTCTGTTGTAGTTGGCTCTAAATTTATTTAATACAAGGCTATGTTGTTGTTATTTATTTTGTTCAAGAATATTGCATTTTCGGTTTATTTGCATATCTAAATTAGGCAATTAACTTAATGAACTAGTAGAAGTTTGTGTATATACTTTTGAACTGTTTGAATGGTGATCAACTATAAAATGGTTACATGATAGCTTCAGATCAGAAGTCAGGTTTGTTTTAATTTCAACAATTAAACAACTTAGTTTAGATATGGTATTTTATCAAATCATTGTATTGTAAAAATCATTTTTATTGCACTGCATTTTAACAAGAATGTTATATTTGATTTCATTTGTACGTTCTCATAGTATTTGTTAAAGTATTGTTTTCGTTTGTTTTGATTTGTAAATGAGTATGACACACCTATATAATATTCCGGAGGAAGAACGTGTTCCGGCCCATGTGTTGCAAGTGAGCAACACAAAATATATATCAGTTGTCCTCAACAAATTGGATCCATAGCAAAAGTGTCAGTTGGAGGACAGTTGTATAGGACATGTTGCAAGGTTACCGGAGTTGAAACTATCTGCTCAATTAATTCATGAAATGGTAAACAGATCGGTGGTATGCCTAAAGTGGTTTGAGGCTTCGTTCAAGGTGAACCAAAGGTTTGCACGATTTGGACTGCTGGAGTTCGCACTAATTACTGGCTTGAAGTGCAGTCCAGTGCCTAAAGGTGCCGAAGTTGACAAAATCCTAGAGAAAACCCGTCTACAAGATAAAATGTTTGCTAATATGGACTGGATAACGTGTAGCGACCTGGAGAAAGCTTTTTTGAAATGTGCCAACCGTAACGATCGTTACAATCTTGGGTTGGCACTAATTATTGAAGGGGTATTTAATTCAAGAGATCGAAATGTAGGAATAAATTCGACAACTCTTTCCATCGTTGACGACTTGGATTTTTTCAATGCCTACCCATGGGGGACAGTATATTTTCAACTTCTCATCAAATCACTACTACGTGGATGGGGAAGAAAGGCGGACATGGTAAAAGTGAATGATTGTGATAGGATGACTTACACATTGTACGGATTCCCTCTTGTTGTCCAGGTATACATCTATTTTGGTTCATTTCAGTTCTTCTCATCGCTCATTGTTATTTATCTCCAAATATGGTTATTACTGTTACAAATGTCATGCAGATTTGGGCGTATGAGGCAATTCCGGAGTTGGGAGCTCGATTCTCGAGTAAGACTTGTGACGATGTCCCGAGGATGTTGCGGTGGTCTGGCATGAAACAAGCTCATTCCCAAACATATTCAAATTTTTTGAGAAGACAAATGTAGGCGATTTACGCACTTAATTGCCTTACACTCCGCAATATATATTTTTTCATTTCGCCTATTTTTCTTCTCCTGTAGGTGCACTTGTGGGCAACGCTGCGAGCAACTCCTGCAGAAGAATTACAACCGTACTTCGTTGATCTAGTTCCATTAGAAGACGTAGCTGACCCCATTTTAGATGGTCTTGTTGCTCAATCAATAGAAAAACAAGCTTGTCTAGTTGAAGATGATGTCATACGGAACGATGATAACAACCATCGACCAAATAAATCCCAAAAAGGCAACAAAGGTGGACCTCATCATCGAGGTTTGCATCTGGTTGAAGGCAGAGAAGAAGAGTATGGGGATCCCATCGTTGAAAGGCATGTGTCTTTAAATGAGATAAGAGTTATCTTGAATGAGCAACGGGAGGCATTTGAGAACAAGATAGTGGATTTGAGGGAAGAAATGAACACAAGATTCGCTAGTCTCCAAAATGATCTGGGAGGTCATGTGTATGGTTTGAGAAATCATGTCACTGATGAGATGAATGTTCTTCGACGAAGGTTTGATGAAGTTGCTACAGAAATTGGATAACACAATGTTGGTGCTGAGTATGGTGGATTTGGTCATGACACTCGCAGTGGAGACGAGCCCCGACATGATGTTTTCACTCCCAATATTTCTGCAAACATACAGGATGTCGGAGAGGCAACCAAACCAGTTGTTTGCAATATCCCTGATGTGTCCATAACGTCGGGAGGTGGGGTTGGAGTACTTGAGTCAGTATATGTTGCTTGTGATATTGTGAAAGAGGCACCAGCCGTTGTACCTACAGTTGGTGTGACCATTGATGATCAACTGGTTCATGATAGCATCGTTTCTGGACCTTCGATGTCAGCTGATTTACCTACACGTAGACCTCGATCGTTGAGGCTGAAGAAGGTTAGTGTAAACATAAAGACGCCATACACACGATCTGGTCGCAAGAGGGGTAAGAGGGATGCGTAGAATTTAGAGGTTCACCTATTTTGATTTATATGGTGGTTTTTCAATATGTATTTTGGTTTATGTCGTGGTACGGAAAATGTATTTTGGTTTAGACGGTGGTTTGCATATTTTTGTTTATATGGTGGTATGTAATATTTTGTGGATGTAAACCGGTGGTTTATAAGTTAGTGACATGTTCCGAATGTGTATGTTGAAAATAGTTTATAACTTTATTATCTCATATAGTGGAATAGGAGATGTCAATGTTCTAATGAAATGTGAAGAAATCCTATACTTTAGTTGAAATGTCATTCTATACAAATGTACTATCAAGTGTCCAGATTAGTAGACATTTAATGTTGAGAACTACACGTCAAATGTCAAGAAATGAGTGAAATGTCAAGAAATATATTATTTCAATATAAATGTTAACGTCCCTTATATTTTTGTTTTCAATAATATGTGAACATATGTGTCGTTCTGTGTGATCATGTATGTGGAAATAAAATAAACTTCGTTCTACTTAACAGTTAGTGAGGAAAAATTGATTAACTCGATTAGCTTTAATAAATTAAAGAAATTTATCGAACATTTTTTTTTCAATATAAAATTTGAATTGTACAAAACGTTAATATATTTTTTTTTGTGAATATAAAATTTTAATGGAACAAAATGAATTAAAAAGAAATTTATAATTTGTCAAAAAGTTTCAAATTGCAACACAAGAAAGCTTAAAGAAATCACCGATATATATATATATACACACACACATTCAATTATTATAACACAACAAAATGGTTATGATCAATTATTGTAACACAACAAAATGGTTATAACATTTACTTTTTCTCGTTCACTCATTATCCTCACATTCACTCTCCCATTCACACATTTACCTACAATTATTTGTCACATTCACTCATTCTTCACACGTTTTAATTAATTTTAGCTCCTTCTCATTCACTCCCCCATCCACACATTTAGCTACAATTATTTGTCACATTCACTCACTCTCCTTCACTCACTCTCTTCGCATTTTAATTCAATTTTCATTCTCACATTCATTTAGCCAGAAACATTTTCCACATTCACTCAAAAAAGACGCTCATTTGATCGGAAAAGGTAAGTAATTCAAAATTTGTATTTAATATTTGTGCTACTTAATAGTTAGTTGAATATCTTGAAAGAAAAATATTTTTCAACTACAATTTACTCGAAAAACCTGGTCTCTGTGTCACGGAGATTGCTTCTCCGTGACACGGAGAGAGCCGTCTCCGTGATGTCACGGAGAGGGCCATCTCCGTAAAACTCTCAACCACAATTAAAGTTTTTTTATAATATGTTTTACGTCATATTTAAACAAAAATATTACATTTTGTTTAAAATATTAATTTTTGATTTTAATTTTATTTAGTACAAAGACGTGAAAAAATTATATCTGTTTGGAAATATTAATTCTTAAATAATTATACAATTAACAGTACTTTGTTTTACTATAATAGATATCTACAATCAAATGAAAATGTTAATTCTTGAAAAAATTATTACAGTTCCTTAAAAATATTAATTCTTGTATAATTGATGTAGATGTCTTTAGAATACGTTCTCTCTCCGGAACAATGGTTTTCTGCTACCATCCTTTAGTATCCAAATCGTCAATACGTTCAAGATTTTATAAATTTCATAGATGCAAATCAACAATGTTATTTGATGTGTAGTAATTTTTATGGATTTATATATGGAGCTGTTTTCAAAGGAGACGACGAACAATTTACTAGTAAGTTGGTATACGAATTTATAATGAGACTTGTGCATTGTGGCAAAAACAATGAAGTTTGGGTACGGTTAGATGATCATCTTGCTAGGTTTGGCTTGCAAGAATTTTGCCTCATTACTGGACTACCTTGCCATGAACCATCCGTAGAAATTGATTATAATAACCATCGTCTTAGAAATCAATACTTCAATGGCACAAAAAAAATTAGCAATATAATGCTTTTTGAAACTTTCCACATGTGTGAAGATACAGAAGATAAATTTAAGCTAGGATTAGTTATGTTGGTTGAGTGTGTGTTGAAACCGACTTCACGACAAGTTGATTATAGAACTCAGTGCATGGTTGAACATCTGGATGAGTTCCTTACATATCCGTGGGGTCGGATAACATATTTCGTTTTGTTAAATTCATTGAAAGAGTCACAATTGGAAAGAATACTAAGGATGCAACAGAATGGACAAACAGAATGTAAGTATGCATTACAAGGCTATCCACTCGCATTTCAGGTATTATGTTCCTATTCTAATTACTTACGTATTATGTATAATTTCTTTGTACAAAGAATAAAATTTATACATCACATTTCTCTTTTTTTATGTTGCGGTATTGGATATATTAAGCGTTTCCACAAATTGGACAAAAGTTTGGTCGCCGTAAACACAGAACGGTGCATATTTCACGAATCTATAATTGGAGGCCTAATACTATATTGAAGGAATCGGTTGTTAAGCAATTTTTGGATACTTAAGATGTATGAATTTTTTATTTTCAATGTAGAATGACATTCACATTTTATTATTAATAAGGTCAATTAAACAAATGGATTCTGATAGTTTGTTATGATTACAGATCGAAGTCATTGCAGTGCTGCAGCCTACAGAGGAAGAATTACAAACACTTTGGTACACAAATCTTTCTCTGTCAGCTGACGATGAACATAATATATTAGATGCCATTGTCACTAGAGAAGTAGATAATGTAGCACCACAAATACCGGATAACATCTGTGTGCAAGAAACCACTAGTCGTGGCACATCGAGAACTTCAACTGGAGTTGGGCCTAGTTCTGCTTCTGGTGCCTCCAGATATGTAAATGAAGACCGAATAGAAGAAATGTTGGGTATGTACAGGCAACATACGATATCAAATGTGTCCAGTCAGTGTGGCAACTTGAAGGCAGAATTTGTTGAAGAATCCAGAGCCCTGAACCAGGATATCCTTGAAAGCCAAAAGCAACTGTGTGAACAACATAACAAATCGATGCAAGATTACATGCTATGTGGTATGCAGTCATACATGGATAATTCTCTATCAAATATGTTTAGCACTCATATGGCCCAGGAATCGTAACAACAAGAAGCCCATTATCAGGCGATTCTTCGAAAACAAGAAGAATTATTCCAGCAGCAATAGGAGCACATACAGTCTTAAATTGATACAAGTTTATGTTCTGTCAGATCTTACATTGACGAAAAGAATGAGAATATACTAAACAGATTATCTAACTGGGAATCCAACATGGAAGCTATTATAGGTTCCATGCAGCAGGATGTTCCTCTCCATGCAAGTCCAACTCTTACTGTTCAACCGCATGAGACATCAACGTCTCAACTAGCAGAAAGTGTTGACATGCGGAGAAGAGAAAGGGAAAGAAGATGAAATACACATAGGCTTCGTCATCCACAGGCCGTCCCTTAGAAGACTACGACATGAACAAGTAAGAAGACATTAGGAATTGGATATCGAGAAATCAATCTGGGTAACAAATGTAACTCATTCTGAATAGTCTGAATGCTAAACATTATTATATCTATGTGAAAAATTATTTGTTGAATTATTTGATAGTAATTTAAATTATGTTATACAGTGCATATTTGGACGATGGCCGTGGAAATGTCTATGGAAGAGACATGCTAAAAAGTTTAATGGATCCGACGAAGGATCTGAATATTGCGGTGAGTGAAGGTTTGCAATCACAATAAATTTGATTTCGTAGTTAATATGTATAATATATGTTACAAATATTTATTGCATTAGCATATTGAGCTGGAGTTGAAGTTATTGAGGCAGCGTATGAATGAAGATTGTACTCTCGTCAATAAAAAATATGCAATTTTGGATTTTCAATTTCAAGAGAAGTGTTGTCAGCAAATGAGGTGGCACAGGGAATATAACCAGACAGGTGAATCGGATGGAACTAGCCTAGAAGGCTACGTCAACGGTACATTACCTGTAGTTGGTCGTTCGTGAATGGGATGCAAGTATTTATTGATTCCAAGTGCATATCCAGGCAATGAATGTTATCTGTTTCTGGTCAATATTCCTGAATGGAAATTCTACATATACGACTGCAGCAATAATGTTCACACACCTGATGCAATCAAGGCTACACAGAAGCAACATGCACAGTCGTTTAAACATTATTGCAGTGTCTACCCCTGTCCACCAGACGAGATATAAAGAAACATATAGATGATCCAATGAAGATGGAGATTATACCTTATCTACCGTGTGTGAACAATGGGTGAGCATTTCAACTCTTGTTATTTACTACCATAGTTAATCTATTGTATATACTAATTTCGACTAACGAAAAATCATTTATTGTACAGGCCAAATTACATAATATTTGTACTCAAGTATATAGAATGCTTCGTTCTCGGGCATCTAATAGAATCAGTTTCAGCAGAGAGGATGTCAATATACATAAGAAAGATTGCGGTCGATTTTTTGAATAACGAATACTTTCTTTATCCCCGATAGTGAAACAGTTCTCGTGACTTAACTGTACTTTGCTTGTGTGACTGTTGATGATCAGCCGGTTCATGATACTGTCGTTTGCAATATGTATTTTGCTTTATATGGTGGTACATAACATGAATTTTGATTTTATGTGGTGGTACGTAAAATGTATTTTGGTTTTCACAGTGGTTTGCATATTTCAATTTATATGGTGGTATGTAATATGTTCTCGAACTGTCATTCTAGACAAATGAAATATCAAATGTCGAGATTCACAGCTATGTAATGTCGAGAACGACATATCAAACGTCCGAAAATCGAAGAAATGTAGAGAAATATCGTATTTTGGTCCAAGTGTCGTTCTAGACATTCATAATGTCAAGTGTCGAGATTAACAGCTATTTAATGTCGATAACGACGTTACAAATGTCAAGAACGGCATCAAATGTCAACATAAATATGATCCAACCAAATTTAACTAAGAGTGAAGGCAACCAAATGGTGTATTAACTGCGAAAACTGTAGCAAGCAGCTTTATAATTACTATAACAGTTAAAGTTGGTATGCCATGCACAAGTACGTTCTCAACCATATTGATGTGAAAAAAAGTTGTAAAATAATCACCATCAATGACTTCAACCATATTGGTTGGTGAGATATCTTATCGTGCATTCAATGGATAAGTGTTTCTCCAGTATAAAATATTGGACTTTACTTAAATATGTACATACGAGAATTTAACAAAGTCATAGCACTAGTTAGTTTTTCCATTGATTATGTCTTCATCAACTCAAAATACTCATGTTCTTGATGTTACTGTCACTTTCGACCCCCCTGGGTCGTCCGCGGACAACCCGATCATCATTGACTCGGACTCAGATGATGAAAGCAATATTTTTGTTCCATATGTTCGTCAACCTTCGAACCGCCATCGTAGGGTTTGCCTTCAACCAATCCTTTTTCCGAATCTAATCGACGAAATTGAACCAATTCAAGTTCATCGTGATATCATCCCAGTACCGGTCCAATCGGAAGCACATCATGTGTTGTTGGATGAAAATGTTGGAGTAGTTCCCGTCGAAAATGAAGATGTGATCATCATAAGCTCCGACGAGGAGTATGACAGTGATATGTCCTCTTTGTCCGTCGTGGAGGATATGTAGAAGATGCAGTCATCATAAGTGAAATGTTTACGTACATATAGTAGTGCTATAAAATCCATATAGGTGATGGATAATTTTTTGGGTGATCACCATTTTGTATAATAGTTGTCTACGATATGTATTGGAGTTATGACTTCCTTTTGTTGTGATTACCATTTTGTCTGCTCCAATGATTTAGGAGAACGAGTCATTCATGGGTTGCTTTTGTATCCATTACCACATTGTGTCTACAATGATTAAGAAAATCACAGTGATGAAATGGATATGTACTTATTCACTTATATGATGAACAAAATGATATCGTAGTGAAATGTTCATAAGAATATATGTAAGCACCATTTCCCTTGTTGGTAGCTATACCGCAAACCTGGTCTCTCTTGTTTGTATTCATTATGACATTCAAAAATAAAGTGTTGTTTGTATTTAGTGAATGCTCATACGAATTTTCCTGTTTGTGCGCTATAAAATTTTGAACGATTAGAATAATATAAGAGAAAAATCACAAAAAATGGGAGGAATCCGTATAACGGATTCAAAATGTATTACAACCTTAATTTTACAACAAGCAATTGCAAATAAGTGATATCAAGAGAAAACGAAGAAAGAAACGGAAAGAAATAGAAGTCAAAAATATATTCAACAACATTTATAATAAGAGATAGAAAGCAAGTAATACAAAAGAAAAAAATTCAAAACATTGATAATTCATGTTATCAGGGCATTTGACGATCGGAATACACAATGTCATTCAAGTATACGTGTCACTTAAAGATGTTGAATTCTGACATGTTTGCCTGTTATGTCAAGAACCCCCACATCGGCTGCATTTTCATCCCAACGTCAACCTTTCAGTCCTTGACCGTTGACATTGGGTCGGAGGTCGACCTGGTGCTCTACGTATATTCGGGGGCAAAACTTCGACGGAACGAATAGACTGAGGAACAACCCAATCTGACTCTCGTCCAACGGGGTGAAAAACTTCGTTGTACGCAGCTCGCCAATATTCTGTGGTGTAGTAACAGGAGCAAAAATCATACAATGATTTTTCTTTTGCGCAAGCAGCTCGGGATGCATGTGAACATGGGATTTGTCGCATCTGAAACTCTCGACATGAACATGTGTTACCTATAAGGTCGACAGTACAAAGTTCGGTAGCTATACCTACCTCAAAAACGAGTTCGTCCAAATTTCGTACTGGTAAAGTTGCACCGGCGTCGAATGATTTTCTCAATTCATCATCAATTTTTGGTGTCACAATCATACTACATTTCGTGGATGCACTTTTTTTCTCGTAGAACCATTGTTGCATCAATGACGTAATATTTTCGATCAACGAGGTTATAGGGAAACTTGTTTGCCACCTTAGGACTGAATTCAGTGACTCCGCAATGTTATTCGTCATAACGTTGTACCGATTACCAACAAAATGTGCTCGTGACCAAGTGGATATACCGGCACGTTCCAAGTAAGATGCCATTGATGGTTGAATGGTTCTTATCTGTGTCATAAACTGATCAAATTCCGATACGCGGTATGCTAGCGCTGCCCGCTTGAATAAGAAGATGACATTGCTACTATTATACCTAGCAATAAGATTTTTCTCGATATGCCAGATGCAGGCACCGTGGTGAGAAAGTGGGAACAACCTCGTAATTGTCCGCTTAATACTCTTCTTCCTGTCCGACACAAACACTAGCTGGTTTGAATCATTAATGACATCTTTCAACTTTGCAAAGAACCAATACCACGATGCATTTGTTTCCCCATCGACAACACTCCACGCAAGAGGATATATTTGTAGGTTAGCATCTTGCGCTGCAGCTACTAGTAGTGTTCCCTTATATTGGCCCTTCAAATGACTTCCATCAACACAAATTACTGGCCTCATGTATTCTCGAAAACCACGTACACTAGGCTCGAACGCTAAGAAGAAGTACAATAACCTATTATTCGAGTTGAGTTCAATGTGTACAATAGTTCCTGGATTTTTCTCGGTTAACATGTGACAATATAATGGCAATTTCTAGAAACTTTCTTCGGGTGTACCACGAAGAAATCGAAGTCCCTTCTCTTTAACCCTCCACGCTTTGTTGTAGGTAACCCGTACACCAAACTCACGTTTCATATCCCCAATAATATCCGCAGGAACGTATGATTGGTTTGCATCGTCCAACTTTCGCATTATGTGATGCCCAATTACTGCACTCGTTGCGTGAATTTGTGCATTTCGTCGAACGCCTAGAGAACATGTGTGCTCAGGTATGTACTCTCGAATCATAAATATTTCTGAAGTTTTTATCTTAGAAGCTCGTACTAGCCAATGGTATGTAGTATCGATACAACACACAGTAAGAGATCTAGGATTCGACTTTTTAACCTTGAAATGAAACTTCTCTTTCAAAGCCTTAAGTTGAAGCCTTGTGTGTAACTGTTGTTTGTTAAAGAATATCTGATTCTCCACAATGTCCTCTTCATCAATCGACTCAATTGCATTTCGAATAAACAAATTGCCTTCACCTAAACTTTAATCCATATTATCAATCGTTTGTGACTCTTGTAGTTCGCGCATACCGACTTCATCGCGTCCACACAATACATCTTCTATTGGTGACAAATGCTCAAGTACGACATGCAGTTCATGGTCTCCAGCATTATATTCATCTGCAATTACACACAACGCTGCTTCTGTGTGAACAGACATAAACCATTGCAAATCCTCATCGTCGGCTACATCAGCTGGGGGTATATTCATGTTTGGAACTATAAATTTCAATTGAATTCGAAACTTCATTCTATCAACATTCAGCTTCTCGAATAATTTATGTACAAACTCTTTATATGTAATATCATGTCGAACAACAATTGATGTTGTTCGGTTCCCTAACCACTTCCACCCGTCGCCTATGTTGACGAATCTACCACCATACGAGACAATAAATCTCTTAACATCTCCCATATCCGCATGTCATAAACAACAATACTGTCAACCACTAATGAAAATTGAAAACGAAAATGCTACCTGCATACAATATGTGAATCACTATACACGAAATTTTCCCAACTTACTCAAATTTTTAATGTTATTGTCAACATTTAACAGTGTCGAGAATGATAGTATAAATATCATTCTCGATGTTTATGATCATTATTGACATTTATAAAATGTCGAGAATGAAATGACGGGATTTCATGCATTTATCATCTTCTTCAACTTCAACCACCATTTTTGCAAGAATTTATTCCACCATAAATAATATTTTAACTACAGAAGTATATTATCTAACTAAGTTTTTTAAGATGAATGGTACAAAAAATATATACTCAGGATAATTTCGTCCAAGGAAAAAAATACTTTATCAAAAAATTGAGATTTGAACATATATAACAACAACTACTAAATAAAACTTTTCAAAAAAATGAGAGTTCGAAGAAATAGAGTTCAAAGAAATATACCTTCTACTGACAAATGATGAAAGCCTAATCAGCTTCAAATTTCTACGACAGTAAATTTCTTAAAATAATTTCTTTGAAGTTGGAATCATATACTTCTTCGTATATGTTAATGGAATTTTTGCTTCTTCTTCATTTGTTCTAGAATAATTGATTAAAATATAATTAAAAATATAAGCAAGTGAACTCACCTAGGTAATGGCAACATTATTGTGCCTTCTCGTGGAAGTTATTTGCTCTTCTTAAAAATTGTGCCAAAGTGATATAAAATTGATTAATCTTTTCATGAGGGTAAAGTAGACATTTTGATCTAAAAATTGAACATTTTTGCAAGGATTATTAAAAAAGTACATTTTTCAACTCCAACCCCTATAATTGGACATTCTTGAAAATGCCTCTAAATTTGAATGCCAACAGGTTCTGCTTGAAGCATAGGATTGTCTCTCTGGTGTGATTCAAGAAACGTCATCTTCAATTAACCGAATTCTGACCCTACTATGTACAAGGAACTATACAAGGAATTTACGTGCTAAACTTCTAGATTTCGTCCAGCATAACGAGGCACGACCACTCAATCGAATCGCCACTCTCCAACACAACCCTTTCTAACATGTGAGAAGTGGGGAAAAGGATGAGTACATGAGAATACTCAATGTGATATAAAAATTAATGGTGCAACCCCGAGTAAAAAATTTTAAAAATGTATCAGAATATCGCGCCGCCTTATATCTTTAGAAATTGGTAAGAACTCATATCATATCATATCATTTGTTCCGGAATGGCTATATCATATATTTAGCTTTCATGAGTACAATAATTCATTAACATGAAAAAATTAAATTAAACGGGATAAAATATACTGTACTTCGATATCCTATCTTATTAATTTGCTTTAATTTTAAAAGACAAAACGAAAATTCATGTTCCAACAATTCCCTTTCCTACCTCCACTTATGTTCCATGCACGCATATATTTTTTTTCCTTTCTATCATGTGATGTATCTATAGATTCTATATAAATAGGCCGTTGGTACATTGTGGAGGAACGTTTGGGAGTGAAATAGGGTTATGAATGAAACTATTGGAAAACCGAAATTTGACTACTAAGTCTAGTCAATTAACCAAACCACTCAAAAATCAACACATATCAATTTCCATACACGTGGCGTTCCATTTGCATTCAAAGTTTCAAACAATTTAAAAGGAAATTAGCTTTCTTATTAGCTGCCCACGTGGCTTCCCTTCTCTCTCTCTCTCTTTTTTAAATCTTTATTTAATAAAAAAATTCAATCACTAACCTACCCAAAAATCTTGCTCTATACACATTATTTAAAATAATCAACTAAAATATATTTTAAAACTATATCTTTCGAAATTGATAACTTGGACTCCACTAATCCAAATTAACCTTTTCTAGAATCTAACATGTCTGATTAATTGTGATCTATTCAATGAGTCTAATATTCATATACTTATCACTACTCCATCAATATCTAAATTTTAACCCCAAATGAAATTTAAATTTGCTATATATCACTTTAGTCCCTAACTTTTCATAATATTAAAATATGGCATACAAAAATTAAATTCTATTCTATGAAAGTTCGGGACATTACATGGAATGATTCAACTAAGAATTAAATTAGTTTGGCAGTTGAAGAAATTAATATTTTATGTTTTTATTCTATGATTTTGTTTCTAGATTAGGGAAATGGGAACATCAATTATGTGGTTGAAAACTAAGAGCTGAAGCAGGTTTGCTGCGGGTTTAATTTTTGGTTGAAAGAGTAGTTTGTGATGGTGGTGAAATGGGCAGGTGGGTGGCGTAGTGATGCCGGCTCTTTGGAATGGCATCGGCGGTTGCAGATGCTGTGATTTTGATTTTGACTTTAAAAAAAAAAAAAAAAAAAAGGGAAATTGGGGGGA
>NW_019240475.1:92570-101367 GCF_002742605.1 Olea europaea var. sylvestris
AAAAAAAAAGTGTAATTGGAGAGCAACCTTTAAATTTACACCTTGGAAAAAAGAAGAATTATGGCTATTTTATGGATGTAAATCTCACGAGCGGGTATTTTTCAATAGTTAGAAGGGTTTGGGATGCAATGATTGAAAGGTTTGGAAAAAATTTGCTCGTATCTTTCAAATGTTTGATGCCTTTGTGTTGCAATTTTTATAATGCCTTCTCACCAATAATTACATTCTTTAAAAATGAATTTGCTGTGAGTTATATTATCGAGGATCTGTTAGGAGATAATCCAACCCACAATGTAATGACCAATGAAAGAAGAATTCAATGCTAGAAGACTATTCCAAAAATTGCATCGGCGAGTGGGTTAATGTTGACCAAAGTGAACAAATTACCTTTGTGCCCCCCGTGGCATTACCCATTTCTTGCATTAACAATGCTTCCTCGATGTGTTGATTTTTCATTTCTTTGCTTGACCAATTTTTTTCTGAGATCTGAAATGGCTTATGCTGCTGTTCTTTCTCTTAATGAAACTCTTCATCAGATCTTCTTTGGAGATACATTTTGTACTCTTTATGATAGTAGGAAACGAAATACTCTAATACAAAAGGTCAATGAAATCAAAAATTTGCTGATAAAATTATCCCAAAATAGCAGCGAAGAAGTGAAGTTGTTGGAAATAAAAATCAGAGATATGGCTTATCATGCTGAAGATGTCATTGAAGTCTTGCAAATAGGCTTGCAGAAAAGATCTGATTCTAGGATGCAAGAGGATTTAATAACAGAAATGGATACTACTATCAAGGACTTGCACGAAGTAATAACAGAAATGGAAACTATCATGGAAGAGATGGAGAAGATTAAAGGCGGGAGTGGCGAACAAAATCTTCCTGTAAATTGGAATTATTTTTCATCAAGATCAGCTCCTGGTGGCCGGACTAACATGGTGGGATTTGGTGAAGACTTGATGCAGATCAAGGATCGACTCTGTAATGTACAAAAATCGACACGCCAAACCATTCCAATTGTTGGGATGGGAGGCATCGGTAAGACTACTCTGGCAATGAATGTTTATAATGATCCAGTTATCGCAGATCACTTTTATTTATGTGCTTGGGTAACAATTTCTCTACAATATCATATTACGGAAATTCTTCTCGGCATTCTAGATGACATTGGTGTTCTTACCAATAAGATACGCAAAGAGAGTGATGAACAACTAAAAGAACGTGTATACAAAAGTCTCAAGGGCCGGAGATACCTGATTGTAATGGACGATGTGTGGAGTACAAATGCTTGGAATGACATACAAATGTTATTTCCCGATGACAATAACGGGAGTCGAATCCTATTGACGACCAGACTAACCCATGTAGCGGATTATGCCAGTTCAACTAACCCTCCTCACCTGATGCATTTTCTAACTGAGGAAGAAAGTTGGAATTTACTTTGTCAAAACGTCTTTAGAGAAGCAAATTGCCCTCTTGAGTTGGTAGATGTCGGAAGCAATATAGCAAAAAATTGTCAAGGACTTCCATTATTAATTGTGGTGGTTGCTGGACTCCTTGCAAAGAAAAATAAGTCACTAGATTACTGGAAGTATCTTGCCGTGAATTTAAGCTCAATTATAATAGAAAAAAAGGATCACTGCTCAGAGATATTAACTTTAAGTTACAATAACTTGCCTCCTCTTTTGAAACCATGTTTTCTTTACATGGGAATTTTCCCAGAAAACTATGAGATTCCTGTCTCTAGACTCATCAAATTATGGGTGGCTGAGGGATTTGCAAACCACCCATTCGAAGCTGAGAGATATCTGATGGATCTTATAGGCAGAAATCTTATTTTGGTAGGTCAAAAAGGATCCATTGATGGAAAAATTAAGACCTGCAGAATGCATGATCTTCTGAAAGTTCTTTGCGTGAGAATAGCTCATGAGGAGAATTTTCTTTACGTCAAGAGCAGGCATCTGCGCTTCCTTCCACAAGAGATAAGTTTCAAGCGCCGTCTGAGTATTCATGACGATGCTTCATATAGTGGCAGTGAGGAGGATGTCACAATGCAATCAATGGATCTTGTCCGTTCTTTTATATATAATGGTTGGGATGAAACTCAGTTACATTCTTATTATTATTTTGGTTGTCGACTGCTAAGGGTATTGGATATGGTTGGAGTAGAGCTTAGCGGGTTCCCGGAGGAAATACTGCTCCTAGTTAACTTGAGATATGTTGCTATCGCCTGTCATGCCGTGATTCCTGCTTCTATTACCGTACTTTGGAATCTAATTACTTTAATTGTTGAAGACTCAACGGGAATTGCAAGTATACTGCCCATTGAGATTTGGAATATGCCACGATTGAGACATCTCAAATTCTCTCGAGTTTTCCTGCCTGCTCCTCTTCATGCTAGTCCTTTCCTTCGTTTAAACTCACTGTCTGTTTTGGACAGTTTGGATTATGACATTGGCCAAATAACTCCATTGTTAAAGAAATTGGGAATTCATTATAATTCCCAGTCATCTCACTCTCTCAACCATCTTGCCTATTTCCTAAACCTAGAAACGCTGAAGATTCTCTTTGACTCGCCAGCAAATTCTACATTCATTAACACTGCTTTGCCATCATGTCTCAAGAAGATAACTTTGGAGCGTGGTAGAATTGACTGGGAATACATGAGGATTTTTGGTTCCTTGCCCAATCTAGAAGTGCTAAAATTGCGTGAGTATGCCTTCCAGGGCAGAGAGTGGATACCAAATGAAGGGGAATTTCTCCAACTGAAATTCCTGTTAATTTGGGAGACAGATTTGGAGCACTGGAGAGCCAAAGATACCCATTTTCCACGTCTGGAACACCTTATCCTCAGGAATTGCTCAAATTTGGTAGAGGTCCCATCTGATATTGGTGAAATACCAACACTTGAAACTATTGAGATAGATTACTCCAGTCCTTCCGCTGTGGATTCGGCAAAGAAAATACTTGAAGATCAACTATACCAGGGAAACGATGGCCTTAAAGTTTTTGTCCATCCAACAAAAACACAAGTCTATCCACTAAAATTTGGGGTAATTACTGATCCTATATTTATATGTTGCTTTCTTAATTTTTAGTTATTAATTAACTTCCAACAGATCCAGCAAGATGAATCAGGTCGCTTCTATCGAAGAAAAACCAAACTTGATGAGTTCAAGGTAAATCATTTCCTCAACCCATATTTGTATGTTATTTCTTAATTTTTATATATCAATTAACTTCCAACAGATCCAGCAAGATGAATCAGGTCGCTCGGATGGAAGAAAAACCAAACTCGATGAGTTCAAGGTTAATCACTTCCTCAACCTATATTTCTATGTTACTTTCTTAATTTTTAGATATTAATTAACTTCAAACAGATCCAGCAAGATGAATCAGGTTGCTTCTATCGAGGAAAAACCAAACTCGATGAGTTCAAGGTAAATCATTTCCTCAACATATTATTGTGTATTACTTTCTTAGGTTTTAGATACACGAAGGCAAATATTGATCACCAATGCTTGGGAAAAAATTATGATCTGGAGATAACTTCTGATTCAAGTATCCCTCACTTAATATTTGACGTAGAATAGCTTCACTTTAGTTAATACTTCAAAGCTATCATCTCATTCACAGTCTCAATTGAGCAACTACTCACCAGGTATTATGTATTGTCAGACTGAAGAAAAATCTGGAAGCAGCTCCGATGCTTAGGAATTTTTTCTCCAGCTCTACCTTCGGAAATGGATTTATTGAATTCCGGAGCGCGTGAAGATTGGGAGGTATCTAAGTAATCAACTCAATCAATTCCTTGGCCAATAACTATATCTTACTTCCTTACCTTTTAGTTACAAGAAGCAAAATTATCATAAAAGAATTAGGATCCATTCTGAAGTAGAATATCCTCATTTTAGTTAATAGTTGAAAACTATCACCGTCGTCTCTTTCACAAGTCTCAATTAAGCAACTACTCACCAAGAATTATGGATTGTCAGGCTAATATGAAGTCTAGAAGCAGCTCCAATTCTTAGGAAATTTTTCTCATGGATTGACTGAATTCTGAAACGCATGAACACTTGGAGGTATCTGAGTAATCAACTCTTCCTTCTTCCAACACCATATATGCCTTCTTGAGTTTCATCACTTGTACAATTACAGTTTGTTTGTTATTATTGAGATTGTGTTTTAATTTTAAAGGATTTTTAGTTTTGGATTGTACTATGTTATCCCGATTATTCTGTGGATAATGCTACTTTGCCATAAGCCTAGGTGGCGGGAAGTGATTTGATGGAAAAGACAACTGTTTTTAAATAGTCCAATGATAGAGTGTCATGTGGCACTATATCAACCATTATCTATAGTATTCTAGCACCGTAGCCTGGTGGTTGTTCTGTACAACATTATTGATTTCACTCGTCTTCAAAGCATTTTACCTTTGTAAAACGATTAATTCAGCATTTGATGTGTTGTGCTAAAGTTCCAAGTTTTGAGAATTCCTGTTTGTACACTTATCTTTCTATTTAGCAAAAAAAACTTCTTTAAATGTTTCACTCAACAAAATGTGAATTAAGATATTACTTTTTAGTGCATATTGTCCTGCTTAAAAATACATTTTGAGGTGCTTATTTGGATCATCCTTTTAAGTGGAGCTAAGGGTGAACACGGTTCGGTTGGTTGATTTTTGATCTATTTTCATACTAAATCATTTAAAACGGTTTTAAAAAAAATAAATCCAAACCATATCTTTTTAATCTTCAAATCAAACTAACTTTTAAGGTTCCTTTTGGTTTAAACTATTGTTTACTTAGTTATATAAAGTTTAAACCTCTCAAATAAAATAAAACATAAATATTTTAGCAATCAAAATTGACATATGTTGCATTTCTATATTCGGTACAAAGTAATAAATATCATAATATGCATAACCATTTCATAAGTATGAGTTAAACAATTCAAATATTGGTTCTTGACACCATTGATAATACCTTCCAATGATAATAGCTAGAGATGTTGTATTGGAGATGAACTTTTGTGGACATTCTTTATTTAGTTTATATAACAATTTTTTAGTGCCATTCATATTGGTATTTGAGAAGCTCTGAAAATTACGGGCACACTTTCGCACAAATTATTGTTAACGGAGGGGAAATTAAAGATAATTATACTATTTTCAAGTTATTTGATGAGTTCTTATGTATATACAAACTAAGGGTAATTATACTATTCATATTAATATTTGAAATTTTACCACTAAGTAACTTTGAGAATGTAATTTCCCAAATTGTTTAACACCATTCATCACTATTTACGTTTCTTTCTATCCAAAAATTGAAAAGCGGGAGACTTTTTAAATAGTAATTTGAGCAATAAAAAGTGCACATTAAGTCAGGAAATTTAAATCATTTAACCGAAGGCAAATAATTTTTCACTATTTCAAGTAAGTTTGTTTCTAAAAATTGTTTTCCGTAATTATCACTCTTTAACGATTCTAAAAATTATACGGTGGTTAAATAAGTCATCTAAGCACAACATATCAAAGTTGCATAATTTGTTGAAACCCATTAGTGCTTCAAATCATGGGCGGACCAGGGGACGGGCCTAGGGGGTCACGTGACCCCTAGATTTTGGGGACAGAAATTTTTTTATTTTTTATTTTTTTTTTAATTTTTTTTTTTTTTAAATTAGAAAATAAAAGTCTAAACCCTACATTTATATAATGCAACCAGCGTTGGAGCTTTGCCTGTTTCTCTGCCACCATTTGAATAATCCCCTGCATTAATATGCCATTACCATTTATCCACTGGCCACCACTTCACATCTTCACCATTTGAATAAGCCATTAGCCACCACCAATTTGAATTAACCCCATTTAAAAAAGCCCCACCACAACCTGCCATTCAGCCATTGTTTTCGCTGTCACGTTGTGCATCGTCTTCTGTGCTGGTCTACATATTTTTGTGGTCCGCATATTTCTAAAATAAAAGTATTTTAGAAATGGGAAATTTCAATTGTATTCGGACGTTTACACGCCCCTCACATGGGAGTGGGGCTCACGCATGACACGCCCTCACATGGGGGGTGGATAACTGGCGTGTAAATGTCCGGATACAAGTAGCTTGGTCCTTCAGAAATTCCACCATTTTTTATGTTAATTTAATATAAATATCCTCTGCATCTTATGGCAATTACATTCCCATTAGTAATTCATTAGTATATTGCTATATTTTTTTCTTTTATGCTCAACAGACACGAACAATTAATAACAACAGCTTCGAAGTAGTAAACAATCAATTAAAACAATCAAATTTATAGACGATAATAAATACTTTCTACAACTATCATGACACGGTGTCAGTGATTGCAATTAAAAAAAGGTTACGTTCTAAATTATCGGTCCATAGTTGTAGTAATGCATAAAAAAATGTCCTAGACAAGTACAGTTGTAAAGTATAGTTGTAGAAAGTATTTATTATCGTCTATAAATTTGATTGTTTTAATTGATTGTTTACTACTTCGAAGATGTTGTTATTAATTGTTCGTGTCTATTGAGCATAAAAGAAAAAATATAGCAATATACTAATGAATTACTAATGGGAATGCAATTGCCATAAGATGCAGAGGATATTTCTATTAAATTAAAATGAAAAAATAGTGGAATTTCTAAAGGGCTGAGCTACTTGTACCCGGACATTTACACGCCCAGTTACCCACCCCCACGTGAGAGCATGTCGTGCGCGAGCCCTGCTCCCATGTGAGGGGCGTGTAAACGTCCTAATACAAATGACATTTCCCATTTCTAAAATACTTTTATTTTAGAAATATGCGGACCACGAAGATATGTAGACCAGCACAGAAGACGAT
This sequence comes from Olea europaea var. sylvestris, assembly GCF_002742605.1. Lineage (NCBI taxonomy): Eukaryota > Viridiplantae > Streptophyta > Magnoliopsida > Lamiales > Oleaceae > Olea > Olea europaea. The sequence goes on from NW_019240475.1 coordinate 99,432, forward strand.
GCACAACGTGACAGCGAAAACAATGGCTGAATGGCAGGTTGTGGCGGGGCTTATTCAAATGGGGCTTATTTTAATGGGGCTTATTCAAATTGGCAGTGGCTAATGGCTTATTCAAATGGTGAAAACATGAAGTGGTGGCCGGTGGGTAAATGGTAATGGCATATTATGGCAGGGGATTTTACACAGAGGTACTTTTTAAAATAGCTTGGTCAAACAACCAAATTTTCATTTTGACCATTTTTTTTTTGTATTCACCACATTGGCCTATTGCCATTAAAAAGACAATTCTACCATTATTCATGTTTAATAATTACAAAAGTATATCAATTGTTTAAAAGACAATAATACCCTTAATAGTTTAAATAAATTCTGTTACTTCCATACGTAAATTTCAAAATCAGTTTTGGTTTATCAGTTTCTCCAATACAGTAAAAAAGAATTTTTTCCTTCCATCTGCTAAAATATTGAAATCTCCCAAAATTATCAAAGGTTCAAGAAAGAAACAATACTCACAGTCAGCACTGGAAATTGGTATGTGTAAATACGTATTTTGAATTTTGTTTTAGTTAAGTTTACTGTTTGAATCTGTAAATAATTATTTTGAGAAAGGCAGATGAATTTTACAGTATTTAAACACAGATTTATAATTTTTTTATAGCAAAAACAACAAAAGAAATTCATCTCTGTATGCATATATTTTACAGGAAAAATTTATAGGTGTCTGTAAAATAAATATTTAAACATTATTTCGTTGAAAAAGAGAAAAAATAAAAAATTAGAGCGTAAATTTCAGATGAAACGGACGAAAAAAGTTGGGTCAAATGTTTCCAGCCGGCCCAGTTGTCGGGGCCGGATGGAAACAGCCGACTGTTCCCAGCCCTTTTTTTTTTCCCTTCAGATTTTAGAATTTATTTGTTCATTAATATATGTTTATTGAAATAAATATTAATGAATATTTAAATAGTAATTGAAATAAATATTTTTGAAACAATTAAAATAATCAATGAATTATTTAAAGTATTAAATTAAATTAAATATGAAATGAACAATTTAAAAAATTATATATTAATTCTTTATTTTTAATTTGTGGCAGATATGGCATCAGCATGTGTCCCAATTTGTTACTTTGGTGAATTTCAAAGGAATGAAAATGCTCAGTGGGAATGGAAATGGACGAGTGAAGGAGATGGGGTTAAAGCAATTTTTATAACAAGGAGTACATCGTTCGCAGAAATGTACAGTGATATACAAAACATGCTTAACGTCGATCCCTCTCAGTACGATATGGAATTGGGATTTTTGTTTCATAAGCATTCAACCATTTCAATTCCACCTATGAAAGTTACTTCTGAAGTGGAAATGAAACATCTAATTAAATTGAATCAAGGCCGGAAGTCGACTCCTATTTGCGTAACTTTATTGGGGAAGAATGTCCACGAGGGGGAACACGAAGTTTCAAATGAAGAGAATCGTAATGTAAATGATGTTTGGGATACAATTCAGATTGTTCGTGAAGATGATGTGGTTATTCCCGAGACCACTGCTACTCACCATGGTCACACTGTTACGCACAGAATTCCATCGATAGTTGAAGACAACGAGAATGAAAATGCATTTACAAACAAGGATTTGATTGCTTTATCTCGTAGGAGACATGAGTCGGGTGGGAGCTCGCAGGCCGGACCGAGTACACGGTCCTCTAATTGTTCGCGTGTAGTTCCCGATGATGAAGATGTATATGTCGAGCAACTATTCGAATCAAAGAAAGAATTGCAAGAAGCTGTGCACCGGATTGCTTTAAAACATAACTTCGAGTTTAAAGTGAAGAAATCAAACAAGTCGTTATACACAATTATCTGCGTTGACGACAGTTGCCATTGGCGTTTGCGAGCGACTAAGATGGACACGAATGAGTTCTTTGTAGTTCGTAAGTATG
>NW_019240475.1:104529-105537 GCF_002742605.1 Olea europaea var. sylvestris
CTCCAAATGAAAAATGTCAATCGATGTCTTCTTGTGATGACACCGGAGTATGCTCTCGATGATAAGCACCAATCCTAACTTCAACCTATCAGACATCCGATCACATCTCCTTAATGCATCTCCTAGCTGTGCCAGAGTAACCGTCGTCTGTCCATGAAAATATTCGTTCAACAGCCTCCTGTTCCTCGGAACACAGGCCCTCGCCTCTGCATCATCCGTACATCGCAGTCCAGTGACGAGAACAAACTCAAATATAAACAACGTGGCTACCTTGCCCCTAAGATCGAAATGGAGGGCGTCTCCGTCAACTGGCTTCAGCAAGCGACATAATAGGGCATCCAGCAGCTGCCCAGACCACTGTACGTCACGCAACGAATACAATGGCCATAAGTATGATCGACGTAATATATCTGCGTGATCGTCGTCCAGCAAATCCAATACCAAAGCGAAGCTTGTAAAGTTACAATTCGAGGTAACTTTACCAGTGATCTGTCTGACAGCGTCGTCCAGATGATATTCCATCCTGCAAAATTTCAAATATTAGGACCCTATGCAAATAACGTTCGATAAACAAAAATTTTAAAAAATATATAGTAACACACTGCTACTAAATGCAATAATCAATCGATAACGGAATAAACAAAATGAACGTACATTATTATTTAATTATTTCTTTAATTATTTTACTATCACTTATTTTGATATTTTAATTGCTTATTTTAATTTTTTTTTCTAACAATTAATTTAGTTATTTATTTTTAATGAAGTTTTAAAACTTATTTTAATTATTTACAAATGTTTAGTTATGTATTTAAATTCTTTATATATATCTTATTTAATATTTCATTTTTTAAAATAATTTTAATAACACTTGATTTTAAATGCTTATTTTAATATTTTAATTATTTTTCTAACACTTAATTTAGTTTTTTAATTTTAATGAATGTTTAAATACTAATTTTAATTCTTTACGCATAATGCTTATTTCATATTTACAATTTTATTTTA
>NW_019240475.1:106533-127071 GCF_002742605.1 Olea europaea var. sylvestris
TTATTTATTTTTAATGAAGTTTTAAAACTTATTTTAATTATTTACAAATGTTTAATTATGTATTTAAATTCTTTATATATATCTTATTTAATATTTCTTTTTTTAAAATTAATTTAGTAACACTTGATTTTAAATGCTTATTTTAATATTTTAATTATTTTTCTAACACTTAATTTAGTTTTTTAATTTTAATGAATGTTTAAATACTAATTTTAATTCTTTTCTAATTTAGTTTTTTTTGCTAATTTACTTTTCAAATTTAATTGCTTATTTTTATTATTTTACAAATGTTTAAATATTTTTTTCAATTCTTTAGATATATTCATTATTTAATATTATATTATTTCTTTTAATTTTTTTACTATTACTTAATATAAAATAATTAATTAATCCAAATTAGCAACTAATAAATTTTTCGATAAATAATATAACATTTACATCTTATATTTACTAATAATTTTAAATACATAATAAACATTCAAATTAACCAATTCAAATAAATAATAACATATTAGATAACACAATAAGCCATTAATAATTATTTAATTAACTTCAATAATTACCGAAAAATAAAGGGCCCAGTCAACTGGGTCAACTGGGCCGATCGGCCCAGCTTCCCAGTTGACTGGGCGACTGGGCCGCCCAGTTGACTGGGGAAGGTGCCCAGACGGCGTGCCCAGTCGCCATTTCCGGCCAGACACTCATTCCGTTCGTGGAGATCGCCGGAAAACTCCATTTCCGGCGATCTCCACTCCTTCCCAAGTAATAACAACCCAAAATTCCACATGACTGGGCCACCTGGGTACTACTGTGCCCAGGTGGCCCAGTCAACTGGGTTGCCCAGTTGACTGGGGAAGGCGCCCAGACGGCCTAGTTAACTGGGCCGTCTAGGCGTCGGGGGCGGCTGGGCGCGTTTCCAGCCGTGTGCGATGAGGAGATCGCCGGAAAACTCCATTTCCGGCGATCTCCACTCCTTCCCAAGTAATATCAACCCAAAATTCCACATTTACACATGAATTTCTCAAGAAATATGTACAAAATCATACTTTTTTCCAAAAATAAAAATATAAACATGGTTTTTTTTTATATAAATTTCTTACCTTCTTCAGAGGGATTTTGGCCAAGTGGGTCTCCTGTTTTTCCTTATTTGTCGGTGACTGGGTCGACTGTGCTACAGTATTTTTCCGTCTCCTTCGGCTCTGCTTCGTTTTCAAGTGAGGGTAAAATTGGGAATCTCTTCATTTTTTTTTGGTTTTCACTGTTTTTTATAATTTTGCCTTTTTTTTTTTCATTGGTCAAAGGCCAGTTTGAAAAGTTGGCCGGGTCAACCGGCCAACAGCCACTAATTCCTCTTTTACACATTGTGGCAGAGAAACAGACAAAGCTCCAATGCCGGTTGCATTATATAAATGTAGGATTTACACTTTAACTATCTAATTTGGGCAAAAAAAAAAATTTCCTTTCCCCAAAATCTAGGGGTCACGTGACCCCAAGGCCCACCCCCAGTCCACCCATGATTTGATGCACTAATGGGTTTCGATAAATCATGCAACTTTGATATGTTGTGCTTAGATGACTTATTTAATCACCGTAAAAATTTTAGAATCGTTAAAGAGTGATAATTATGGAAAATAATTTTTAGAAACAAACTTATTTGAAATAGTGAAAAATTATTTGCCTTCGGTTAAAAGATTTAAATTTCCGGACTCCATGTGCACTTTTTAATGCTCAAATCCATAGTATTTAAGAAGTCTCTCGCTTTTCAGTTTTTGGATAGAAAGAAACGTAAATAGTAATGAATGGGGTTAAACAATTTGGGAAATTATATTCTCAAAGTTACGAAGTGGTAAAATTTCAAATATTAATATGAATAGTATAATTACCCTTAGTTTGTATAAACATAAGATCTCATCAACTAACTTAAAAATAGTATAATCACCTTTAATTTCCCCTCCGATAACGAGAAAATCTTCAGTAGGACGGTCGTACCATCCATGTGGTGCGACTGCCCAATGGCAAGGTGGCACCTCGGCATTGGGCAGTCGCACCACTTGCTGAAGATTTTCTCCCTACGCAACCATTTCATATCTAACTTTTCAACTTTAGCGCCTATTTGGTCCCTCTTCAAAGCAGATTAAAATCAATTTCCGAACAGTTGCTTTGTCTTTTACCGTTTGAAAAATTCAAAGTGGTGGCTCTTCTCAGACTTCCCATAGACACATGTCCCTTTTTTGTAATTTTAGGGGCTGTCTAGGCGTGCTTCTTGCAAAATGAAGAATTGATTTTCCTGTCGATTCATCGGGCCCACTTGACTATTCGATGCAAAGCATTGTGTGTGTGTGTGTGTGTTCATTTTGCCTTCACATGCCTCCCACTTTTGCAATGTGCTAATCAACTGAAGGGCAAAAATGAGAAAAAAGCCCCCGACATGTGTCTGTTGAAGTCTGGGAAGAGCCAGCACTTTGAATTTTTCAAATGGTAAAGGGCAAAGCAAGTATCCGAAAATTGAATTTAATCTGCTTTGAGGAGGGACCAAACTGACGCTAAAGGTGAAAAGTAAGATATGAAATGGTTGCGTAGGGAGAAAATCTTCAACAAGTGGTGCCACCGTCCTATAAGGGATGGCCACCTTGACCAGTGGTCCACCACATACCCCTGAGGTGTGTGGGCCACCCACCGAGGTGGCAACTTGACATTGACGGTCACGCCACATGGACGGTGTAACCGTGCAACTGAGGATTTCTCGTTGCATAGAAATAAAACTTTGACCGTTTATGTTTAATCTAATTAAAATAACTCGATAATAACAATAAATTACAATGACAAATGTATCAAAATTAATCACGATAGCCTTTTAATAAAATTTACTATAATAACAATTAGGGCTGTGGGAGGGCAGCCGTCGACTTTAGCCCAATGCTGCTCTAGGCGTGTAACTACAACCATATCAAAATCCATTGATGCTATGTTTTTAACCTTTGATGATAGGCATTGGATTTGAAAATCCCTAACCTCTTTACGAAGCTAACATGAAATGATTGCTTGGCGTGCCCATCTACTGCCGTCTTCTTGAAGGTGTGTCACATTATCACTTGATATTAATCATTTTCTTCCAATTTAATGTCTGCAACAAGCATAGAAAACAATTATAATAAGATATCTCTTTAATTTTAATTTTTTGCCACTTTTTTTGAAAGTTTAATTGTGACCTCCTAACTCAAAATATATGAATCCGTCCCTGCTTCAAGTTATTCAAAGAAGTTGCAAGTAGGTAGACAGTATTAAATTGACACTGTCGTAGCTCATGAAAACTGCCATAACTATTTTTATAGTCCTTTGATTCAATTGATTCAAAGTCTTAAATATAGCCAACTCAAAAGGGTTTCAAAACCAACTTTCCATACCAAGAAGCGTGAAAAAAATTGACTGGAACAAAGGTTTGAACTAGGTGTTAGAAGCTGAAAGTTGGACTGAGTGCTAGCTTCACATCTCAAATGCAATAAAGCTACTCAAACAGGGACTGTTGATATGGTTTGGTAACTGGCGTTGCTGTGGTTCTTTTTTTTTTTTTTACTTTTTTTTTTTTCGAATTGTCCAATGAGTATTTGACCAGCATCCCCTATTTTAAATCCTGTCATTGACCCTATTGTGTAGTAAGCTTCTCTCAAATAATAACCAAGCATCCCAAATATATTATTCATCAAAAATTGAGGTTCCGAGTATTAATTCTTGATCAACAAAATAGTTGACTCCGAGTAATACCTATATTTGACCATGGTTCCTATTGAGGCAAATCTTAGTTTTAATAATGTTATTCGGTGATCCACCATCGATTACAATGACATCTTTAATACTTTAAATTTAAACATATTCACAAGAAGTTCAAAAGTCAAGTCTATAACATAAACGATGCACAATTTTCTAAAAGGGTAATTAGTAAAAAAGGTCCTCTCGTTTGCAATCATTATGTTAGTCATCCATATCGTTTTAAATTTGACAATTACACCCTCATTTAACAGTTTCTTTTGGATTTGGTCCTTTTTGTTTCATTTCGTCATTTCCTTCTGTCAAATATGAATAATTTGTGCAAAACGTCCCTATTGTATTCCTTTATTGGGCAAAATGTCCCTATCATTTGCCTTCACTTCGCAAAAAATCCTTAGCATCTATTTTTTTTCCATTGTAATATTACTAATTTACCCTCATCTTCAAATAAATTTTTAGATTTTGAAAAATTACAAATGAATATTAGGTAAAATAATCTAAAATGTACTAACAAAAGTAATATATTTCATATTTCCAATTAACCCAACCTAGCCTTACCCCTCCCCTTACCCATCCTCTACTCTCCAGCACAACCACCAAAATAATTAAAAAGAGAAATAAACAGGGATGGCAATGAGGCATGTTTGGGACGCCGTCTCGCCCAAACCCTGTCCCGCCCCGCTCAGCCTTGGACGGGACGAGGCAGGGCGCAGCAACTTTTTGCCCCGTTTAATTTATTTTTTTTATATTTTCAAAATTTCGAGTTATATTATTATTAGAGAATAAAATACAAATTGAAAATTAGTTTTTAACAGGTAAATTGTTTAGAAATAAATTTATTTGTAATCATTTTTTAATTTTTTCCTTCATGGGTCGGGGCATCCCCTTCCCATCCCGCCCCGCAATTGGGGGGGGGGCCCACCCCTAACACTCGTTCGGGACGAATTTTTTTGCCCCATTCAATACAGGGCCCCATCGGGATAGGGCGAGGCGAATTTTTTTGCCATCAGTAAAAATAAATATATATATAAAAAGTAAAAGAAGAATTAAAAAATAGAAAAACAAAATAGTTTTTCCTTATCCAATTTCTCACCCGACCATTGGCCACCACCATCACCCTGAGATTTAACAATTTTTCTGTAATCTTCAGCGAAGTCATACAAGTTTTTTTAGGGATTTGGATTTTTTTAGCAAATTCTTGTTTCTATCTTCTTGTTGTTAATTACATACACACATATACATATGCCACTGCATTGACTTTAAATTTTTCTTGATTTTGTTCAAGTTTATGGGATTTCTTGTTCCGTTAGAGGGTTCTTCAAGATCTTAATTCAAATTCCAAAAATAACTATTAAAATTCAAACCCAGCTAAGGGAAAAATAATGTTTTTTTTTTGGAGGGGGGAAGATGATTTTTTTATTTTTTATTTTTTTAATATGTTTTAAATTATTTTAAGTAGAACTCGTTTGCATTATTTGAAATATTAGGACTTTGACTATTGTTATCTATTTTTCATATTATTTCTTTCTTCTCCATTTATTTATTTAAAGAGGAGGTAAATTAATTATTTTACAATACTTTAATTGAAAAAATAGGTGATAAGGACCTTTTGAACAATGAAGGCAAATGATAGAAATGTTTGTTGAATAAAGGCAATTGATGGTGATGTTTTGTACCAATTACCTATTTTTAATAGAAGGAATTGACAGAATGAGATGAAAATGACTAACTATTCAAGAAAAGACCGTATTATGGGTGTCAATGTCAAATTTGAAACAATAGAAACAATTTGCAAAATAAGTGCAAATAATCTGTATGTTTTGTGCTAATTACCCATTTTCTAAACCTTTAAAATTAAAGGATGTAAATAGCATTGGTTATTGATTTTTATACCAAAACATTGAAAACTAAAATAAAATATTCATAAATAATTTTCTAACTCACACATAAATTTACTTAATGACGAACCATTTTAGAAGATTTTTTTTTTTAAGTATTTAGTATTTTTTTAACTTATTAGTGTATTATTCTTTACAAGACTTTTTTACTTAAAAGTTATTATTTTGCACATGAGAAATTTTTTTCATTTACTAAAAATTTTTACTTTAATTTAATTAATTATTTTTTTTAACTTACAAGTGATTATTCTACTTTATAGAAATTTTGTTTCTTTGTAGCTGCCCGGCCCCCATAGGAATCATGACTTCCCCAGTTTCAATAAAACTAACTACAAAACGAAAACCGAAATTAAGAATGCAGTAAAAATAGACTCATCATTGGATTAATTTTTTCTTTTCTTTTTCGTTTATTCTTTTTGTTATTCTTTGATAATTTTTGCTTCTTTCTCATTACATCATTTTGACATGTTATAAACAAGCACTTAATTTTTTTGTTTCAGGGTCTGTTCGATAGTGATTATGAGAATTGATTTTTTGACCGTTGGAGAGAATAGTGAATCACACCTGTGAGTAAAAAAGTAAAAAATGATGACTTAAAAGTGAAATAATGGTCAAAAAATTAATATTCTGAATGAAAAATTACAACCAAGCGGGGGCTTAGATACACTAAGGGGAATCCCCTAAATCCTCCACTCAACGTGGATAAATTCAAAAATTTGACGAATCTGCCACCAAGGAATTTAAGTAAACAAAATTCTCGTTGATTGGAACGTCATTCACAAAACTAATTATCCAAAAAAGGGAAAATGTTACAAAATTTATATTAAATGAATTTAATACAAGTTCAGGATACATAAAGGTTCTAATCATATTTCGACTTGCGATCAATATGTAGATATCGATGAAATATAAATAGGCACTCAAAACAAGTATATATTTGAGCATCCTTAACCAACTCTTATCAATCTTGATGTGTTTCGATATGAACAATAACTTGAAAGATTCAAACAAAAGGCTTGTAAATGATAACTGGCTTACTTTAGTTAGTGATAGGATATGGGATATCATGACAAATAAAGAAGTTAATAATATTCCGAGTCAAATCATAGACCTCTTTCATTTACGATGACATCCCATAGAATATCAACTAATCAAAATAAGACAATTATATGTTGATAGAGGAACAAACATTGTTTTTTTTGTTATGCTATATACAAAAAGTTAAATAGTTACTACATCATTTTTCCTTGTGGTTGTTGGGTAATTACTAGTCTAACATTGAATATGAATAAGCTCCTTTCATTCCACTTCATTGACGGTTACACTTTTCCGACTCGTAAAGACAGTATTTAAAGAATGCAATTGTAGTATAATTGAGTGAGACACAAGTGCTAGAACGTGATCGAGAATTAGTAGAGGAATCAACACAAAAAGAAAATAAAAGAGCACAGCACAAAAGAATATTGGGGAAGATTGATTTAGTTTGTGGGCAGGATACGAAGGAAAAGAGAGACAAATAAGGAAATAATCAACTACACCTAATGTTTGAAGTAATCAAGAATGAATTAATTAAATCAATTCTTAATCATTTATTTTAGAACATATAAATGATTCTTTTACTTTTCAACTGACAAAGATCGATCCATTGGTAGTAACCGACATTCTTATCATTTGTTGAGCAAGGAGGTAATTTCTAGCCCATATTCAATTCAACAAAAGAAACAGATTAAAATCTAAATCAAAGTCAATAATTTATTTTAACCACATATTTTATAGAATCCACAACTTTTCGATCACATATTTCATCAATTTTTGTCAAAATTTACTAAAAATCTAATTATATCTAAACCAAATGGGGCTTAATCTCTACTTGTGCCAAAATGTTCGATCTCAGTCTCAACTTCTCATAGTATGTGCATCATATCAATCTCAACTTTAGAACTACCAATCCATCTCAATCTCCATTTAGGACCATAACCTTTCACAATCTCAACTAATAATGATATTACGCTCCCGTTTGACAACTATTAAAATGAATTTTTTGCAAAAAATTAAATTTGAAATAATGATTTTTTTGGAGACTATGGTTATTTTATTGTGAAAATGTGTGGTTAAAAATGAGCTTGGAAAAGAAATGTTTTAATGGTTGTCAAACGGGTGCTCATAAACATATCATTGCATACATCCATTAAAAACATGAAATTAACCCCTTGTTCGACAACCATTATTTACAAATTCATTTTTTTACATACTCATTTTCAACCATACATTTACACAATATAATATTTTGCACACAAATCCAAAACTTTTTCATACTTTTTAACCATACATTACATTCTCCTCAAAACCACTATTCAAAACACAGTTTTTACCAAATAATGGTTATCAAACAGGGGCTAAATCACTTACAACATGTATTCTACACTCTAGATGCAACAGAAACTAGAAATTGAGAAAGGATGAATTGACTAGTTTAACATCCACGAATTTTCTCAACTTAGAGAGAAATTTTAAGAAAAGAAAATGGCGTAGAGTGGTAGGAAAATGCGCCAAATGAAAGGAATGTATGACCCAAGGAAAAAAATAATAATAATAAAATAATAAAATAAAAGAAGAAGAAGAAGAAGATCAATCCTAAATTAATCATAGCTAAAAGCTTAATAGATAAGATTAATATATTAATCGAACCAGACCTCAACATATCAAATAGTTTCACAGCAGCATGATTGTCCAAAAAGCCTCACGTAAAATAGGAACACAAAAGTTCGTCGTTTCCTTAATGGTTGTCAGCAAAAACATTAAACGAAGATAAAGAAATAAGGTTTCTCCTTAGAAGTATCAAAATTCACCATCAATGGTTTCGGAAGACTGCTTGTCAACATTGTTTCCACTATTGAGGGAACTGTACTTTAACCTTAAAAGTACTTTCTAATGTCGTTTGATCCATAATGATTTAATTGCAAGAAGGTAACATACAATCGAGCAGCGTAACAGAAATAAAATAGCACCTTTCAACCCAGTTTATGCATACAAATGATGTTTACGACGATCCTTCTCCCTTGATGAGTAAGACGAGCTGTGGTATTCTCGATCTAGTAAAACATGACAATTTGCTTATTTAATAAGTCAATTTCTTGAAAAAATTATCAAATAAATAATGAGATATTTATAAATTTACCTCGAGAAGAATGATGTTTTGATTTCTCGACACGTCCTGCATAAGGTGATCAGAAAAGCAATTCAATACGGTATATACAAAGATGTGCAATCAAAACATACAATGCAAGAAGAGTTATATCATGAAGAGTCCACGAACTAACCAGAGTCTTTTCCTCTGTCCCTCGAACGGTGGCCCCTTTCCTTGATTTTATCTCTGTCCCTTTCACTATCCTCGCGTCCTCGTTCCCCGTCAGATTCTCTCCCTCTATCATGAACTCTGCTCTTTGTTCTTTCTCTCTCCCTATCCCTGTCCCCGTCTTTGTCCCTTTCCTTGTTGCTTTCACCACCAGCCTCTGTTCGATGATCAGACATCAATTTAGACTCTGGATCTTCTCTCGACTCTTCACAAGTGGGCATGCTTTTAGAGTCATCGGCACTCTTCAACTCCTTCATTTTGTCAAGTGCAGCTTTTACAAGTACATCGTTACCCACTTCCCGATTTGCAGCTGAAGAGGACCCTTTTGCAGTACTACTATCTTCATTTGCAGCAGGTCCAGTCAAGGAACCATCCTAAACAAAAACAAAGGGCAGAAAGATATAAATCTTACCCAGATATTCCCGTCAAAAGCAAGTCAATTATTCCAGATTTCTTTAAAATACACTAGTGAAGTAAAATGACGAATTATTCCCTATCGTCTACTCAATGTGTTGTCCTGGCAATTCGATTGGTAGTTGGCTATACAATAGAAGCATAAAGCAAACAGGAATAACAAATTGGGGCTACATAGCAAACTGAACCAATTTAATTAAAGCATGTGTTTACCTTGGTAACAGACTCATGTGGTGAATCCCATGATCGATTAGATGTTGCAAATGAACCCCGTTCCTTGCATACATGTATATACTGTGCCTTTGGAAGGGCATATAGGTGAGCCAGAACTCTACAAACCTCATCTATACCAGACTTATCAGCATCAAATGCTTTCCACCATGGAGGATTCTCTGGCAATGGCACTTGAAATCTACGGGCTGCAGCATATACAACACCACAGGCCACAACTTCACTCTTGAATCTAACACACAAAGTTGTGCGCAAGCTGTTCATAAGAAATAAATATAAGGATCTTTAGAACTCGTTAGAAGACTGAGGACAAGAGCAGTGCTCACGAGTGCACGAGAAAGAAATACCAACCAAATATACCAGATCATCGAACTGATAGAAGGAAAGCAGGAGACCCATGATCAAGCTAATGTACATTCAATTTGATGCTACTAATCTTCATGCTAGGTTAGCTTCTTAAACTAAACAGATGGTGAAGATCCTTAAGCTTGTAGCAAAGTAAAAATTGCAAATGCAAGTTTCCAAATATTGAACTTCATCTGGTGTAACATTAAAAGAAATTGTTTTGAATAGAGACAAATGAGAACTAAATCCACCAAGAAGTTGAAATTTACATGGAAGTTGCCTTACTATAATTCTATCATGAATGGATATAGAGCTTTCACTGTGCATAGAAGTATGTGAACCAAATACTCAACAGCTCCACAACAAACTATGCTCATTTAGATTTGAACCCCACTACATGATCTTTTTTTCCAACTCTTCAGTTCATTACTACATCCATTGAGACATTCTAGACAGATATATTTTTAACCACCACACAGACCATGTGCCTTTAGTGTATTGTCCCATTAGGTTGTGATAGCTGTCATCATAATCCCCTTGGACTAATTAAGTGCTACTATTTGATTTTCCACTAAAATTTAGGAGGGTGATGGTTCCAGTTGAACATCTCTTCGACTTCCATAATCTGCAATATTACAATTTCACGAGCCTTTCCCTATCAACTATAATTCACGCTAAAAGCATTATTCACAGAAATCTCAGTACAATATACGTGCTTGCGTGAATAATTTTTTCCTAGCTCCAAAAATTTACCCATCATTTGCAAGATTCCAAGCTTCTTGTCTCAGTTCTAGAGGAGTTCCAAGAGTAGCAAGATAATTCGATATAAACTTATGAGGATGCTCAACATGGCAGATGAAACCCATTTCTTTCAAAAGATGCCTCTCTGTTCTGATCAAATCTGCTTTCAGATCCACATATTTCTATTGACAAACATAAATCAATATTCACAAAATATATGACTAAGATTAAATAAGAAAGCAGATATAATTATATACATAAGATAAGATTAAAAAAAAAAAAGATAGAAGGGCAAAGTGGGAAATTTATGCTAAGGGGGATGTTTCGAAAATACTTGAAAAATAAGGGGTGTCTCTATCCTGTCATAAACTTCAGGGATTAAAGAAAATAATCAAGTTCCTACACCTGCTTTGCACAACCCCATAGTATGAAATATAAGACAAGACAACCTATGATTTCCACAGATTACAGAATAATAGTTATATAATAAACTACAAAATCGATAGCACTGACAAAAAATACAATATTAAAGTCAATATCCAACCTTACATAACTTCACCGGAAAATGGAAAATATTTAGATAATAAATTAAAATTTAATAGCACTGATCCAGAACACAAGATTAAAAATGATATCCAACCTTAGAATATGTGTCCAGATGCTCTATGGGTAAGTTTTCCCTCCTACATTCCATCCTGTAAAAAACAATGAGGACTTGCCTTGCTTTCCTAGGACTTTCTTCGAGTTTGAAAGCAAGCCATACACAACTCGCAGCAACCATCTGTGTGCAAACCAAGTCTAGTTCTATGTCAGAAGAGAATAAAGCTAATGAAATTAGGGGTGGGCGCGGGTCGGTTCGGTTCGGTACTAAAGAGAACCGAACCGAACCAAAATTTTCGGGCATCTAGTAAATGGAACCGTTGGGTCCAAATATAATTATGGAACCGTTCGGGTTCGGTTCCGTTCGGTTCAGTTCGGTTCCATTTGATTCTGTACTATAATTAAATTTTTTAACATTTATAACAATATTATATAAATACAACTAATGATACATTCAATGATTTTGAAATGTCAGAGAATAATACCTTGTTTAAATGATGGCTATGGTCAAAGTTTCGGTCGACGGAGGTCAGAGCGTTAGCCGACTATTGTATAGGTTTTGGAAGGTTAGCGAGGCTGCGAGAGTGAGTACGAGAGTCGAGACAACGTTATGCACTTTAATGTAGGTGTTTAGAGTTATTTAGTGAATTGGATCTTGTTGAGCTAAGAAATGAAAAAATAAAATAGGTAATTGAGCCAAAAATTTAAAAATTAAAAATAAAACAAATTATTGGACCAAAAATTTAGATTTAGAAATTATTAATTTCTTAATTTGTTTAGACAGAATTAAAATTAAAATAATTTGATTTACTCAATAAAAATGAAATTAGAAAGATTCGGTTCTTATTCGGTTATTCGGTTGTTGGTCTAAAATCGAGAACTGAACCGTACCCGTCGGTTCTCAATTCAGATACCCATTCGGGTATTTAATTTGACAAGAACCGTCGGACTCGGTTCGGGTTCGGTTCGATCAGTTCGGGAGATTTGCCCAGCCCTAAATGAAATTGTAAAAATGCAACTAAACTATTGTAAAATTGGGGAGTATTAATAGGGAAAAAAGGAACCTCCACGTTGAATCTGGCAAATGACTTCTTGTAGTAGAAACGATGGAATAAGACCTAACCAGTGGCCATCACAGCTTGAGGTCTGTGAAAAGTTTAATTAAGGAAATAACAATGCAATTAAACTATAATTTTATTACTCATTTTACTCATGAAAAAAGAACAAATGACATCATCTTCCAGTCTTCATATATTAGAAAGAAGTGGAGTATAGCATACACTGCAACAAAAAAGAAGACCGTAAGGAAAGTTAAAATAATTAAGGATACAATTTGAGCAAAATACCGCTCTCTTGAATGAGATCACAACCATAGATTCGAAGTGTCGTTTCTGTAACTTCATCTATCCCATCCCTCCTAGAGGGTGAGTTCTGTAGCTCTTCGCCTGTCAGATAAAACGTATCAATTGCTGTGTAAATCATACTTTTATCTTTCTCCAAGTGCGAGGAGCCTCAATAACTGCCATGAATAAAAAAACCCAAGAAAATTGTTAATTGAAGATGGGAAACTACTTTCACAACAAAAACTAGGGGAAGAGAAAAGAAAAATAATGACTTTCAGTTTTTAGATATTATAGAATCAATTAGAGTTTGACATTACTCCAACAATAACAATAACAATAATAATAAAGAAGATTACATGAAAAACCCATAAAAAAGAAAAAAAAAAAAAAAGACAAAAGGAAAAAAGGAGGATTTTGCAAAAAGAATTGGCAATGAGTGTTACAAATAATGGAAAATTTATTGTATAAGAGAGGGATTAATTACCCAGTTATTTACTCATTAAGAGCACAAAGAACAACTAACAACCCCCAATATATCTTTCATTATTTGTTTCCGTCAATGTCCTAGACAATAAAACATATTTGTAGAAGAAGTTCAGAAACACAGGGAGTTGCCTACTTCTGACTTCCACTGTTTCTTCAACTCCCTCTCCTACCAAGAAAACCCCTATATTAACTAAATTCTTTGATCAATTTATTGCTTTGAAGAATATTCTGAGTTCCCAAGAAAAAATCCCACTTTTCGAATATTTAATATGGCATTGGAAGTCGAGGTAGTGGAAGAAGTGGAATTGAGATATCAGAAGCAGCCAGTGGATGATGAGAGCCTGCAGAATGACGTCTAGAAGGCAACAGAATATGGAGACATGAGGAAGCTGCAGCGCCTGGTTGAAAGCAAGTTTGCTCCATTTCTGAGTCTGATGCCCTTTTTACTACACTCTCCAATGGCCGGACTGCAACATCATTGAGGTGCACCAGTTACAAATAATGGAAAATTTATTGTATAAGAGAGGGATTAATTACCCAGTTATTTACTCATTAAGAGCACAAAGAACAACTAACAACCCCCAATATATCTTTCATTATTTGTTTCCGTCAATGTCCTAGACAATAAAACATATTTGTAGAAGAAGTTCAGAAACACAGGGAGTTGCCTACTTCTGACTTCCACTGTTTCTTCAATCCCTTATACCAGTTCAGTCAACTCCATTTCCTTCCAAGAAAAACCCTATATTAACTAAATTCTTTGATCAATTTATTGCTTTGAAAAATATTCTGAGTTCCCCCGAAAAAATTTCGACTATTTAATATGGCATTGCAGATCGAGGTAGTGGAAGATGTGGAATCGAAATATCGGAAGCAGCCAGCGGCTAAGATGGTGGTGGATGAAAAAAGCCAGCAGAATGATGTTTGCAGGCAACAGCTTATGGAGACATGGAGAAGCTGCAGCGCCTGGTTGACAGCGAGGTTTCTCCATTTCTGAGTCTGATGCCTTTCTTTACTACACTCTCCAGTGGCCGGACTGCAACATCGAGGTGCACCATTTTATATATGTGGTTCTGAGTTTGTCATTTTCATGTATATGTTGAGTATTGTACGTTGAGTTATTGAGTTCACCTATTACACTTGAGGCCAGGTGGTTACAAAGGCAAGGAGAAAACCACTCGAGATTTTTGGGGGAAAAAAATAAATACTGCGGAGCTAGAAGATGAGAATGGCTATTTGTGTTGAAATTAAATCACTGACAACAATCAAATCAAGTACAAAATCAACATATAAAGCGCATTTTTATACATATAATCTGATACTAACCTTCCAAGTTTGGAGATGAAGAAGTTTGAGTAGAAATCACTGCAACACAAAATGTGCCCAGAGAAACCCTTAGCCGCTTGTCCCCTCCTGTTGCCCTATCAATAAAACTTAAATCTATTAGATCTTTTGTTAAACTAAATCTGCTAACATTTTTCACATATTGATGTTAAAAATACACCACATAATTAAGTAGCATATAGTCTCTTCAAAACTTGATTGGGTGACATTTACGTAGAAACCTAAGAAATGGTTGATTGCCATCAAATTTTGATGTCCAAGTAGAATTGAGACGTAAATTTTTAGAAATAATGACCAATAGAGTGACAAATATTAAAAGTAAATAGATGTTCAAATATCTTATTAACATAAATTAAAATTAAGCAACTCAATTCAGAATGTTTGGTAATAAGGTTATAAATAAATTTGCTTGTTTTAGAGAAGATCATTTTTTGAAAAATAAGTAAGAGTAAAAAAGTTAGCAAATTATTCACAATCCACTCCTCTCGTTTCCTCTTTCCTCAACTCTCTCCCATATCCCCCAGCCCTATCTCCCTCATAGCCTCGCCTAATTCACTTTCTCATCCCTTACCCCCATTGCCCGTCCCTGCCCCCCTACGTCCTCCCACCTTCCCCGATTCCCTGCAGGGTGAGGAGACGAAGCAAAAATTCTTACAGAGTGTAGAAAGAGTCGAATACATTAATCAAATTTAGTTTTTCATGAACATTCGCATAAAAATTCAAGATATATTATCGAGAAAATCTCTGTCGCTAGAGGAAGATTACCATCAAGAAACAATTTTGAGTAGAAATAACTGCAATAAAGGTTCAACTGGTGATACTAACCTTGGGATGAAGAAATTGATTAGAAATCACTGCAATAGAAGATCAATTGGTGCAAAACCCTTGCTCCGGTTGCTCAATCAATTGCACTTGCGAATTACACAAGATCAACTGGCGCAAAGGGAAACTCCCTTATAAGAAGAAAGATTTGCATTTTTAGTGCTTGTTTGCGTGAGCTTATTGAAAAATACATTATCTTATAATGAAAATGGGTAAATAGCAGCAGAGGTCTCCAACCTTGACACTTGTTGCACTTTTGTCCCAACCTTTAAAAGATAGCATTTACATCTTCTACCTTTCATTTTAATAAAACTTTTGGTCCTTGGTGCACAATTTTACACATCCATAATAATAACTAGCTAATTTTTTTGTCAACAAGGCAATCTTTTTCCCTAATTATTGGAATTAAATAAAAAGATAAATAGATAAAAAAAATTAAATAAAGTTAATATATAAATTATACAATAATGTTCCTCGAACAGGGAAAATAATAAGGAGGAGTTGATGGGGTGGGGTGGCAAGGTGAGATTGAGAGGCTAGGTGAGCAAGAATTAAAAACTACTGATTTATCGTCCCGTGTAATTACTAATTATTTGTTAAATCCAATTTAAATTGAAAATATAAAAATAAAATAAAGAGAATCGGGCTTGTTTGAAAAATTCGATGAGGGAATCATGTTTTTCGTCCCCGCCTCATTAGCATTTGGAGCAAAGATTTCTCACCCTATTTGAGTGAGGGCAACATGGAGCAAGTTGAGTGCGATTTATAGCATAGTCCAAACTTTTTGAAATTAGATATATGAAAATAGAAATTGGGACGACGTGATGGAGATTTAGTGGAGGTGGCAATGGAGTTCGATGGGTCGGGTAGAGGAGTTTGGGAAAGCAATGAGTGGAGAAACGAAGAATATAAATTTTAAATTTCTTTTTCTATCTTGCTTTTATTTTCATCTTTTATTAAAAACAAGGGTAAAGTTGTCATTTTAATGAATTTTAACTAACTATTAAAAATATTCGGGTAAAATTGTCACGTTGTGACCTAAATGTTACCAAATTGAAAGGTTGAGGTTGTAAATGCTACTTTTTAAAGTTTGGAGACAAAAGACATACAAGTGTCAAAGGTTCGGACCTCACTGCTACTTACCCTAAATAAAAGAGGAAACGAATGTATATTTGGAAGGAAACCCAATTCTTTACCAGCAAAATCAACATGACATTTACCAAATTGTCCTTTATAGGCAATATTTTTAGGATTATTTTACATGTACATCAAGGTTTATATCGTGATATGCATAATGTCCAACCGACATTTCATTATTGGCTAGTGAAAAAAGCTATTTTTCTACTTGTCAGTGAAGAAACACCACTTGGCATAAACGTTGATATACCTATAGCATAACCCATATTTATAATATAATTTCAAAGATGGCGGAGTAAATATAAAGAAATCTAAGCCCTTGTTTGAGCCCCATTTTGGAGCAGAAAATGCATATTTGAATAATATATTGATGGAAAATATGTGGTTAAAAAATAAGGAAAAGTTTTGAATTTACGTGTAATATTATTTTATTGAATAATGTGTGGTTGAAATAATATCAAAATACTATGAAATAATGCATTTTTTCCTAAGAATGGACCTCAAACAAGGGCTAAGTGTAATGTCATAAATATCTTATCAACTTGAAAATAGTATGATAGTAGGCACTTCATCCTTTTATCTACATAACATCTTTATGTTTGGGTATTTTTTGACCATACAAATAGGATCAACTATCAAAAATTTAGATCGATTTGTTTAGTCTAGTGAACAATTATTATGCCCACTCTTAGCTATTGTTCGTGTATCTTGTTTAGGCATAATGCTGGTCTTCTAGTCTTCGTACCTTATTAATTTAAAGTTCTGTTGTATTACATGACGGATTTCACAGAACCCCTTTAGAACACACAGAGGGCGGGACGGGGAGGGGGGGATATTTTTTAAATTTTTTATGAGACGGGTCCCACGTGGAATGTCGTGTCTCTGTGTGTTCTAGAGGAGTTCTATGAAACCCCTCTTGTACACATAGCAAAACTCTTAATTTTATCAAATGTTCTTGAAGGGACTAAAACTAAAGCTTATGCTTATTGAGGTTTCACTACAACAAAGTCGGGCAAAATCATGCATTCGTGAGACCATATATTTACAAGAAGGCAAAGCAGAATTGTCTTGTAATAATCACGCTTTTTAAAGCAAATTCCTTGCATTTTAAAATATGCTTTTAAAATTTGTCATCATTATTGTACCTATATCAATTAAATTATTGCCCTACTTTATTAAAAGTAGTGGTTAATCATTTGTGTTTTTGTAAAATTATTATCCTTGTATCAGATGTATTATTGTTCTAGTATCGATTGTATCATTAAGACAGTATGTTGAGTGGTATATATGAAGGATCTCCTCGTCTATATAAAGAGCTTCCCTCCTTTAAATCAACTCGATACCAACTTTGTTATTCCCATATATTTTATGGGATCACAATTTTTATCAACTCCTCAATCACACATCTTATGAACTTTTATCGAAATTTATTAAAAATGTATTTTTTATCCCAATCAAATAGGGGCTAAGAAAAGGTTTATTGCCGCGTTATGTCCAATCCAACGTATGAGACACGTCCTAGAAACATGAGAATTACAGTCCAATCAGGAAAGATAAAGGAGTTTTAATAAAACCAAAAAAAAAAAAAAAAAAAAAAGGAGGAAAGAGAGGGATGGGGTTCTCTCAACCCTTCCACAGCATAAATTCAGGCATGCTTTCAGCAGTAATAGAATCAAGAATTGCAAATTTGTGTACAAGTATACAACCATCCAACCACAAGTTTACACAGCTTAAATTTACATCCTCGGACAACCTGAGTCCCGCATTGCCACACTGATACAAGGTGCAGAAGTTCCATCAACAGTAAAGATCCCATTTATCGATCAATCTGAGCAATTCGAACGGCCATGCGTATTGGAATACTCCGCCTATGAACTGAGTTATGTTCAAGATAATCACTCAAGGTGAAGATAAGTTTTCTATCATGATTTTTCTCCTTGAAACCATGAACCACCGGGCATAAATTATGTCTAGGATCATGGAGCAACCTTAACCCGCTTTTGATTTATTTGCTAAAAATAACTGCCTTGTTGAGAGGGGAAGATAACATCGAAAATATTTTTCGAGAGAAGATTTTCTGAAGAAGGACTTTCATTTTCTTTCTTGAGGCTTCCTTTCTAGACCTAGTTCATCTAAACTTGCTTTCAGAGCTTCAGTACTAGCCTTTCTGCATTTAAATATAGAACAAACTCAGTCAGAAGACCGTCTGCTCAAGTACTCTTGCAACTTACATGAGATTGATCAGATGCTAAAAAGTGTGTATGATTCAGCACATAGTAGACAGATGCAGATATGCTATATGCTTAATCAAATCAATAACAATAAAGAGACAACCATCCCACAAATCTAATTTTTTTCTACTGATTGTTCTATAATGTTTTGCACAGAGATTTCTGATGCTTCAAGTTCTTCTTTCTACAATTTTCTTTCTTCTGATGTTACATCCCAGCATCTAGACGGAATGATGATAGGAAAAGATCATTGCTTATTTTCTTGAAACTTCTGGAAAAATTTGTGCAATTGCATTGCTAGAACTTCCATTTTGGCTTTTGTATAGTAAAGCCTCAATGAACTCAATACAGTAATCCCTTCAAGCAAATATACCTCAAATTTTGCAATACTTTACCCAATTTCTATGTTTCCTTTTCCTTAGTACATTTTAAAAGAAACATCATTCTTCTTCTCCAGATGTTTGAATTTCAACATGGGCAGATAATCTAAGTTAAATATAACTATGGAATCTAACATCTTTAGGTTATGTAGAACTAAGATGTAATACAAGGAATGCCATTATAGTCAATAGTAGGAATAAGGATGAAGTGTCCGAATAAAGCACCTCTTTTCCCAAATGGTGATTATTTTAGGTATTTATAATTTATTGAGGTACATAGATTTGATGATATAATTCATAAACCTAGCATTGGTCAGATAAGGTGGAGAAGGTTACAAGAGTTCTGCATGATCAAAAGATACATTCCAAGTTAAAATGAGTAATGGATCGCTGAGGACAAAAATGTTCATAAGATGAACCCAGTAAAACTGAAGATTTAAGATGGATTCCAACACATTAGAATGCATAAAATAATGAATGAGGATATATACCAATAATATGAAGGTGGAAAAATTATCGGCTTAGAATTTTGGAAACATATCTTGTGTAGACCTAAATAGATCTTCCACTCACTCACAAGAGCAATATAATCCAAGTAGAATCGGCTAAAAGAAGAGGTAGACTAATACCAAAACGGTGTTAGGTGATTGCTATACATTTTTATATCATTGAATTTGCTAGTATAGGTAGCTTAGATAGAGTAGAATGGTGAAAAAGGATTTATGTAGACCCCAAGATTATTGAGGTAAAAATTATCAGAATTATCATGTTGATAGTGTTGTATCAGTCCTATAATTTACTAAGCATTCATGTAGTTTGATGGGCAAAAGAAATTCTTCAAGCTAATATCATCTTAACTACATTATATAACATTTAATGTTTTCGTTTCAGTTCTAGTTTTCCATTTTTATGAAAGAAAGGGAAATACGATAGCCATTATTGGACAAATATTAGTCATCGACCTAAAAAGAAGACATTGATAAACCAAATGAAACCATCCAATACAGGAAAAGTGAACAATTATGAGGCAAGTCAAAGTCATGTGTGAGAATGACACAGACTCCCTATTATCTCGCTTAATTTTGGTCAAATAAAGAGAGTACAATTTTGAAATGAAGGAGCCAATTAATTGGGCTACAATGAAGCTTATAACATAGCTCGTTTATCCTATTACTGATCAAATATTGAATCTTTCTAACTTCTTTGAGTTACCACATATATAGCTAACAACAAAGCATATGTTGCTTGTAATCTATGCAGCTGCCCGATATATTTGGAAAAAGAGTTTGGAAAATTGTGTTATACTTTGATGCAACCATGAGTTACCTTTAATTATTGTTTTCAAATCTTACAGTTGTATACGATATGGACCATGTTCTAACCTCCAACTATTGGGCAAAAACATCATAACCTTTTTGTATCAAATCTCAATACAAAGACTCTTAG
>NW_019240476.1:0-1763 GCF_002742605.1 Olea europaea var. sylvestris
GACGGTGTTCGAAGAATTGACCATAACTTTCGTAGACGGTGTCCGTTTCGGGAACATAACTAGTTTTCAGAAATGTAGCGACCACTGTGGGTTTAGCTCAAGATTTCGTAATGACGTATTAGGGCTTTCGTCCTTTTTTTGAAGACGACCGGTCGCATATTTTTAACGCTTGGATTTTCGAGCTTCGAAGAAATGAGCTTAACTTATGCAAACGGTGTCCCTTTTTGGCCCATAAGTACTTTTCGAAAATGTAGCGACCCTTTTGGATTGAACTCACAACTTCGTCGTGACGTATGAGGGATTTTGAATATTTTTTGAAGAACGTGCAGCAGCATATTTGGATTGACGGCGTTCAAAGAATTGAGCATAACTTTCGTAGACGGTGTCCGTTTCGGGACCATAAGTAGTTTTCGGAAATGTAGCGACCGCTGTGGGTTTAGCTCAAGATTTCGTAATGACGTATTAGGGTTTTCGTAATTTTTTTGAAGAACGACCGCTCGCATATTTTTAACGCTTGGATTTTCTAGCTTCGAAGAAATGAGCGTAACTTATGCAAACGGTGTCCGTTTTGGGTCCATAAGTACTTTTCGGAAATGTAGCGACCCGTTTGGATTGAACTCACAACTTCGTCGTGACGTTTGAGGGATTTTGACCTTTTTTTGAAGAAAGTGCACCTGCATATTTGGATTGACGGCGTTCGAAGAATTGAGCATAACTTTCGTAGACGGTGTCCGTTTCGGGACCATAAGTAGTTTTAAGAAATGTAGCGACCGTTGTGGGTTTAGCTCAAGATTTCGTAATGACGTATTAGGGATTTCGTCCTTTTTATGAAGAATGACCGCTCGCATATTTTTAACGCTTGGATTTTCTAGCTTCGAAGAAATGAGCGTAACTTATGCAAACGGTGTCCGTTTTGGGCCCATAAGTAATTTTCGGAATTGTAGCGACCCGTTTGGATTGAACTCACAACTTCGTCGTGACGTTTGAGGGATTTTGACCTTTTTTTGAAGAAAGTGCACCTGCACATTTGGATTGACGGCGTTCGAAGAATTGAGCGTAACTTTTCCACACGGTGTCCGTTTTGGGCCCATAAGTACTTCTTGGAAATGTAGCGACCGCTGTGGGTTTAGCTCAAGATTTCGTAATGACGTATTAGGGTTTTCGTCCTTTTTATGAAGAATGACCGCTCGCATATTTTTAACGCTTGGATTTTCGAGCTTCGAAGAAATGAGCGTAACTTTTGCACACGGTATCCGTTTTGGGCCCATAAGTACTTCTTGGAAATGTAGCGACCGCTGTGGGTTTAGCTCAAGATTTCGTAATGACGTATTAGGGTTTTCGTCCTTTTTATGAAGAATGACCGCTCGCATATTTTTAACGCTTGGATTTTCGAGCTTCGAAGAAATGAGCGTAACTTTTGCACACGGTATCCGTTTTGGGCCCATAAGTACTTCTTGGAAATGTAGCGACCGCTGTGGGTTTAGCTCAAGATTTCGTAATGACGTATTAGGGTTTTCGTCCTTTTTATGAAGAATGACCGCTCGCATATTTTTAACGCTTGGATTTTCGAGCTTCGAAGAAATGAGCGTAACTTATGCAAACGGTGTCCGTTTTGGGCCCATAAGTACTTTTCGAAAATGTTGCGACCCGTTTGGAGTGAACTCACAACTTCGTCGTGATGTATGAGGGATTCTGACCATTTTTTGAAAAAAGTGCACCTGCATATTTGGATCGACGGCGTTCGAGGAATTGAGAATAACTTT
>NW_019240477.1:0-1763 GCF_002742605.1 Olea europaea var. sylvestris
AACAGGTAACCGATTTAGTTGGAACCAATGTTTATGCGAAACCCGCAAGTGTACAGGATCGTTGACAAGTAATAGATTCAGTGAGTTGAGAGTATTGTCACACAGAGACTAAATTCAATCCAAGTTTACAAGTTTCATACGGAATTCGAATTATGTGTACAAAAAACTTTGGTTTTTATTAAACTATGGATGATTGTATTAAATTTCGAATCCGCCTATTCGTATCTATTTCAATTCTTGATTGTATTCTAGTTCCGTTCATACGTTCTTGACAATCGATAAAAGTTATGATATATAATTTTCTTTTCCAAGACAAATTAAATTTATCCTAACCATGACCCGAATATATTCCTAGCTTGAATTTGAATGTATTAAAGTCTCGATTATCTATATGATTGAACAAGTAATAAATTTTATTCATAGCATCTATTGCACATGTGCTAATTTTGCCGCATTCTAAACTTATTGTGAATCTTCTAACATTACAATAAGCAACTAATTATCTAATTGGTGGTCAATCAATTAAATAATGTAATGGGTATATAAAATTAATCAAGAAACGTAAGAAATACTAAACTACTCATCTTGAATTAGAAATAAATAACAAATAGGGTTCATCTTTTTCCAATACAAAAGTGGATCTAGTCTAGCATATTAATATATAATAGACAAAAATATCACCCGGATCATGAAATAATTCAAAAGATGTTGATCTTCAAGTCCAAAGTTGAATTCTTAATATATAAAATACATAAAGAATAATAGAAAAATATCGCCCGAATCATGAAATAATTCAAAAGATGTTAATCTTCAAGTCCAAAGTTAAATTCTTCAATTTCTTGATGCAATTGGCCTTCAATTCTTGTCAGGGCTTGATCTCATCTCTCATAATATAGTAATTGACCTTTTGGTTTTGATAAATTTGATGATATTATTGTGTATGAAGAGGCAACGGGAGCAAAATCGCGTCCAATTTGGATTCCAAAAGAGTTTGAATTGCAAAAGGAAACTGCTAATTTGTCTGTAGAAAAAAGCCAACACGCACGCACAGGTATGCCTACACCACGTGCTCCATTGAAACATGTGGCTGCTACAATTCGAACATATTCAATTTGGTACTGTACCTTTGGGATTGTGTTCAAGATCTATATTGAAGAATACTACTCGGTTGAATTTGGAGGATATGGGGTTTCCTTTGTTCCACATTATTTTTTACCTTGTTTTCATCTTTGTGGTATTTTTAGAGTTTAGCATACACCCCTATAAATATTAAACTATTTTCACAAATTTTGTATTATTAAAATATAGAATAATTGCATAAATACAATTATTGTATTTATTTTCTCTATATTAGTCAGTTGAATAAATACTTTGTTCTTTTGCTAATTATTTCTTTGCTTTTTACCTTATTGTTTCTTTGATATCATATATTTTATATTGTGTCATATATACTATCTCGATCCATTTTATTTCCCAACAATAAGCATATCTATTATAGTGAGATATTTTAGGGGAGGTTATCTTCCTATTAAAGATGTTTATGGGAGTGGTTTTTTGGAAGTTAACATTAGGAAAATTGTCCTCTCTCTACCCTACATATCTTTATTGCATACCCATAATTCAAGTCATCGAAAAGTCATAGAAGTTAGGTGAAGTTGAGAGAAATAGTTTTTATACAGTTTTTTTTATTCATCACATAGATCCTGGTATATAAATAAACATTGTATCTATTATTTCCACATTATAGAAATTGTGAATAACAT
>NW_019240478.1:0-1763 GCF_002742605.1 Olea europaea var. sylvestris
TTTTATTTCATGATAACTTCAGGTTTGATCATTTTCGACGAATTGCTAATCTCTTTCAATTGGATTCGAGCCAATGAAAAGTGACTTTCGATTTCATGATAACTTTGGGTTTGATCATTTTCAAAAAATTGCTAGTCTAATTCGATTGGAATCAAGCCAATGAAAAGTGGTTTTCGATTTCATGATAACTTCGGGTTTGATAGTTTTCGGCAAATTGCTAGTCTAATTTGATTGGAATCGAGCAAATGAAAAGTGGTTTTCGATTTCATAACTCAATTGGAATCAAGCCAATGAAAAGGGGTTTTTGATTTCATGATAACATCGGGTTTGTTCGTTTTTGGTGAATTGCTTGTCTAATTCGATTGAAATCGAGCCAATGAAAAGTGGTTTTGATTTCATGATAACTTCGAATTTGATCATTTTCGGAAATTACTAGTCTAATTCGATTGGAATCGAGCCAATGAAAAGTGGTTTTGATTTCATGATAACTTCGAATTTGATCATTTTCGGAAATTACTAGTCTAATTCGATTGGAATCGAGCCAATGAAAAGTGGTCTTGATTTCATGATAACTTCGGATTTGATCATTTTTGAAAATTGCTATTCTATTTCGATTGGTATCGAACCAATGAAAAGTGGTTTTTGATTTCATGATAACTTCGGGTTTTCTCATTTTTTGCGTAATGATAGTCTAATTCGAATGGAATCGAGCTAATGAAAAGTAGTTTTTGATTTCACGATAACTTTGGGTTTGTTCATTTTTGGCAAAATGCTAGTCTAGTTCGATTGGAATCGAGCCTAATAAAAGTACTTTTTGATTGCATGATAAATTCGGGTTTGATCATTTTCGACGAATTGCTAGTCCGATTCTTTTGGAATCGAGCCAATGAAAAGTGGTTTTCGATTTAATGAAAAGTTCGAGTTTGATCATTTTTGGCAAGTAGCTAGTCTATTTCGATTGGAATCGAACCAATGAAAATTGGTTTTTGATTTGATTTCATGATGACTTAGGGTTTGATCATTTTCGACAAATTGCTAGTCTGATTCGATTGGAATCGAGCCAATGAAAAGTGGTTTTTGATTTCATTATAACTTCGGGTATGTTCATTTTTGACGAATTGCTAGCCTAATTCGATTGGAATCGAGCCAATGAAAAGTGGTTTTTGATTTCATTATAACTTCGGGTATGTTCATTTTTGACGAATTGCTAGCCTAATTCGATTGGAATCGAGCCAATGAA
Organism: Olea europaea var. sylvestris; assembly: GCF_002742605.1. Classification (NCBI taxonomy): domain Eukaryota; kingdom Viridiplantae; phylum Streptophyta; class Magnoliopsida; order Lamiales; family Oleaceae; genus Olea; species Olea europaea. The sequence goes on from NW_019240478.1 coordinate 1,241, forward strand.
AAGTGGTTTTTGATTTCATTATAACTTCGGGTATGTTCATTTTTGACGAATTGCTAGCCTAATTCGATTGGAATCGAGCCAATGAAAAGTGGTTTTTGATTTCATGATAACTTTGGGTTTGTTCATTTTTGGGTAATGCTAGTCTAATTCGAACGGAATCGAGCTAATGAAAAGTAGTTTTTGATTTCATGATAACTTTGGGTCTGTTCATTTTTGGCAAAATGCTAGTCTAGTTCGATTGGAATCGAGCATATGAAAAGTACTTTTTGATTGCATGATAAATTCGAGTTTGATCATTTTTGACGAATTGCTAGTCCGATTCTTTTGGAATCGAGCCAATGAAAAGTGGTTTTCGATTTAATGAAAACTTCGAGTTTGATCATTTTCAGCAAGTAGCTAGTCTATTTCGATTGGAATCGAACCAATGAAAATTGGTTTTCGATTTGATTTCACGATGACTTAAGGTTTGATCATTTTCGACAAATTGCTAGTCTGATTCGATTGGAATCGAGCCAATGAAAAG
>NW_019240479.1:0-1762 GCF_002742605.1 Olea europaea var. sylvestris
GTCGAAATGGGCTAAAATTTGACAGGTCGATCGGAAACAGAAATCGCGCAGGGGGCAATTTCGTCATTTTTCGCGACCGTGTCTAAATGGGCTAAAATTTGACAGATCGATCGGAAACAAAAATCCCGCCGGGGTAAATTTCGTCATTTTTCGCGACGGTGTCGGAATGGGCTAAAATTTGACAGGTCGATCGGAAACGAAAATCGCGCCGATGGCAATTTCATCATTTTTCGCCGCGGCGTCGATATGTGCTAAAATTTTGACCGGTCGATCGGAAACAAAAACCGCGCCGGGGGCATTTTCGTCATTTTTCGCGACTGTGTCGAAATGGGCTAAAATTTTACAGGTCGATCGGAAACAAAAACCGCGCCGGGGGCACTTTCGTCATTTTTCGGGACTGTGTCGTAATGGGCTAAAATTTTACAGGTCGATCGGAAGCAAAAATCGCGCCAGGGGCAATTTCGTCATTTTTCGCGACGATGTCGGAATGGGCTGAAATTTGACAGGTCGATCGGAAAGGAAAATCGCGCTGGGGCAATTTCGTCATTTTTTACGACGGTGTCGTAATGAGCTAAAATTTGATAGGTCAATCGGAAATGAAAATCGCGCCGGGGCCAATTTCGTCATTTTTCGCGACCGCGTCGAAATGGGCTAAAATTTGACTGGTCGATCGGAAGCAAAAATCGCGCCGGGAGCATTTTTGTTATTTTTCGCGACTGTGTCGAAATGGGCTAAAATTTGACAGGTCGATCGGAAACGAAAACCGCGTCGGTGGCAATTTCGTCATTTTTCGCGACGGCATCGATATGTGCTAAAATTTGACTGGTCGCTCGGAAACGAAAATCGCGCCGGGGGCAATTTCGTCATTTTTCGCGACGGCATCGATATGTGCTAAAATTTGACTGGTCGCTCGGAAACGAAAATCGCGCCGGGGGCAATTTCGTCATTTTTCGCGACGGCATCGATATGTGCTAAAATTTGACTGGTCGCTCGGAAACGAAAATCGCGCCGGGGGCAATTTCGTCATTTTTCGCGACGGCATCGATATGTGCTAAAATTTGACTGGTCGCTCGGAAACGAAAATCGCGCCGGGGGCAATTTCGTCATTTTTCGCGACGGCATCGATATGTGCTAAAATTTGACTGGTCGCTCGGAAACGAAAATCGCGCCGGGGGCAATTTCGTCATTTTTCGCGACGGCATCGATATGTGCTAAAATTTGACTGGTCGCTCGGAAACGAAAATCGCGCCGGGGGCAATTTCGTCATTTTTCGCGACTGTGTCGAAATGGGCTAAAATTTGACAGGTCGATCGGAAACAAAAATCGCGCCGGGGGCAATTTCGTCATTTTTCGCGACGGTGTCGGAATGGGCTATAATTTGACAGGTCGATCGGAAACGAAAATCACGTCGGTGGCAATTTCATCATTTTTTGCGACGGCATCGATATGGGCTAAAATTTGACTGGTCGATCGTAAACAAAAACCACGACGGGGGCATTTTCGTCATTTTTCACGACTGTGTCGAAATGGGCTAAAATTTTACAGGTCGATTGGAAACAAAAACCGCGCCGGGGGCATTTTCGTCATTTTTCAGGACTGTGTCGAAATGGGCTAAAATTTTACAGGTCGATCGGAAACAAAAACCGCGCCGGGGGCATTTTCGTCATTTTTCGCCACGTTGTCGAAATGGGCTAAAATTTGACAGGTCGATCGGAAACAAAAATCGCGCCGGGGGCATCTTCGTCAATTTTGGCGACGGTGT
>NW_019240480.1:0-1762 GCF_002742605.1 Olea europaea var. sylvestris
CCTTTCTACATAACCTGCTACTACAAAACCCAGTCACCAACTCTGCCTCCTTCGTTGGTAGTTGACTGCATCACTAAGCTACCTACGAACTTCACCAGCTTGACATCAATTAACGCCCTTACCCGAACTCATACATGTTACCTAGTAAACCATAATCCAATCTTTGCCACCACAATCACCCACGTAAGCTGCAAAATTCATATAACCCACCACACAATAACCACCCAAAAGATTCGATCCCAAACATAGGAAACCCATACCGTCAGAAACTCCAATTCTAGACGACACCAATACCATTGACAACTTTGCACTACCCAACTTACCTTCACTTATTTCTTCAACACCAGCCGTCGACATCACCATCCAACCAGTAAGTGCTGACAGCAAACCACTCGTCTAGATACACAAATCAAACCGAAACCACCATTGCCTACCTCTGCCTTGCGTTCCACCTTATTAGAAACATATATCAACAGTATTAGCTTGTCATATTTGGATTTACTAAATCCCAAGCTTTTACTTTAAATGCTTAGGTTGCTATTTTTCGTTACTTGCACTTGTTGTTCATTGCTCTCCATCGCAAGTTATATAGCTGGTATTATATTGCAAATAGTTGCGTAGTGGTCGTCTCGTTACCTCTAGTTCTAGTACATTGACCATGGACTCATTCCAATTTGATGCACTCACTAGACAGTTAGCTCAACTTACTACTAGCCAACAACATTTACAGACTCAATTAACGGTTGTCGAAACCGAGATGGCCGCTGCTTGTGAAGAGAGCATAGACCTGGCTTCAAGGTTGGACAATTTTGAACAAACCCCTCGTTTGATCGAGGCTAATAACTCTGAAGCGTTCCATAATATAAACTATTATCGTTGACAAGGTGGTCGACAACATCATCGACGTGATTGAAGGAATGGAGATCAGGGTCGTGAGTGAGAACGAGGCCACGGCCTTCACGATACTCATCCTCCTCCGCACTATGAAGAGCGTTACTTTAGAAACATCAAGGTAGATGCTCCTACTTTCGATGGTTGATTAGATCCTAGAGTATTTACTTAATAGATTAGAGACATGGATCATCTCTTGGCATGGTATGGAGTCCCAGAGGATCAACGTGTCCAATTTGCCAATTTGAAATTAACTAGCACCGCTCAACTCTTTTAGGAAAGTGTTGAGGATCTCCTTGAGAGGCATCATGCACCTCCAGTTAGGTTCTGTGACCCGTCCCCGACACCTCGGGATTGAGTGTTGTATGTTGCACCCTTACCTAACCAAAAGATGCTAATGACCAGCGTCATCATGCCATTTTTCATACTTATATCAAGATCAATAATAAGGGTGGTAAAATTATTGTGAATAATGGTAGCTGCATTAATGAAATTTTGATGGCTAAGGTGTTCTATCTTTGATTGCAACCAGTCCCACGCCCACAAACTTATAGCGTCTCTTGGGTGGACAGTTCTTCTATTGCCATGAACGGGCGTTGTTTGGTACTTTTCCAGTTTCTCAAGTACAAAGATCATATATGGTGCGACGTCATTCCCATGGATGTCAAACACCTCATTCTTAGTCGACCCTGGTTGTTCGATTTGGACGTAATTATCTATGGTCGGTCAAATTTATATTCCCTTGTGTTTAATGGGAAGAAGATTTTCCTTAATCATTTGTCGCCAAAACTTGTTGATTTAGGCCAAAAAAATTGTAAAACGGAAAGGATTACATATGATTAGCCCTACAGAATTTGAGCGTACACTCAAA
>NW_019240481.1:0-1762 GCF_002742605.1 Olea europaea var. sylvestris
AAGCCATAGCCCACTCATCAACTTTACCAAGCCCCATACTAAATCAGCCCTATAACACAAAAAGGCCAAACAACCGGCCCTACGAGCCTACAAGATCAATTCCCCAGTAAATACAGCAGAAGCCCACATCCCCGACTCATGCCATATTTGTAGAAGAATTTTTACATTGATGAGAATCTCAATAAAACAAATTATAATATGGAATTTTCAAAACTTTTTGTAATCGAACTAGTTTACTAATTGGCTGATCAATAAAAAGCTCAGAACATTGAAAAAACTGTATTTTATTTGGTAAAAACTTCAGTTACAAATATAATAGCCCATATATACTCATAACTAATTAAAAATCTAAACTGAAAGAAATTCTAAGGGTTAAAAAAAAAGAGAGAGAACCAAACAAAGGAGGAGCTGTGCTCTCAAAATCCTGAAAACCCTCGTGAAATGCAATGGATCCATTCGTACAAAATCATGCAGAGTTCAAATACGATTCTGTATAGGTATATTTAAGAATTGTAAATTAGTTATTCACCTCGTGCCCCATAACAGTGTACTTGAATAGTCACCACACATTTCCAATTTGTTCGGCAAAAATATAAAAGAATAGTATGCATAAAGAGTCACTTTTCCTTGGGAGAAAAAAAAAAATAGCTGTACATTCAAAGTCAATCAATCAATTAACCATCCAAATGTTAACAGATCGTCAATTATTCGATTGATTCTTAACAACGATCGGTAACACCTACAAAGAATCAGTCGATAAACAGATTGACTCTTAGTCAATGAAGAACACGAACCTAGAATTTAAATCATAACATACAAAGGGCTGATTTGCAGATGATGAATTAGCATCCCGACTCACTTTCATCCTTTCCCGTTTTATCTATTGGATGTTGAAATGAATCATATTATAGTAACATAATGATTCGTGTAATCCTTGACATAGCGCCACATGGCACAATATTATTAGACTGTTTAAAATACAGTCGACTTTTCCAGCCAATTATATCTTGTCAACACTCATTCTATCAAAGCATCTGTCAACATTTTCTGGCAAAGTTGCTTTACCTTTGCAGTATGATGTATAAATAAAAATTAAATCTTGAGGGAATGTCACTTTAAGTTTCTTTAATTACAGAAAAGAATTGTAATATCTGCTAATCAGAGGTTACCATAAATGAAATCGCCCAACATTATTGCTATAAAATCAAAAAGTTTTAGGGTACTTTTCAAATATGCTTTGTTTTTCTCATTTTTAATTTCATCCTTTCCGCCAAAAAAATTTTGGCAGCCTTCATAATATACCCAAAATAATAATAATAAAAATATAATATAATAATGAGTTTTCCTCATATCGTATTTGAAGCCGCCATCTCCTTGGGTCACTAACCGACTAATTGGACATCTATGATTTTTACCGTTTGACGTCTCTTTTTCTCAATCTCCCATAAAAAATATTTTAGTCGAGATGAGATACTTGCAAAGATGAAATTTCGATTATGGTGGAAATCATGGCATTCTATGAGTGTTTTGGGAAACATTTGTTGTAATTGATTAGCAGTATTTTTCAAAAGATAATAAACTGATTAGCAGTAATTCTCTATGAATCTAATTGTGCAGTATTTTTCAATATTTTGATCTTCAAACAATACACATCCAAATTTTTTATGTATTTTCTTCAAGGAATCCATTGGAAAATTAAATCGACGTGTAAGAATTATTAAAGCAATTTAATAATTTTCATAATGTAAATTGTCTAAAACGC
>NW_019240482.1:0-1238 GCF_002742605.1 Olea europaea var. sylvestris
CAGCCAAATTTCAGTCCGTTTAGACACCGTCGCGAGAAATTACGAAATTACCCCGGTGGTATTTTTGTTTCCGATCAACCAGCAAAATTTTAGCCCGTTTCGACACCGTCGCGAAAAATGACGAAATTGCCCCGGCGCGATTTTTGTTTACGATTAACCAGCCAAATTTCAGCCAGTTTCGACACCGTCGTGAAAAATGACTAAAATTGCCCCGACGCGATTTTTGATTCCGATCAACCAGTCAAATTTCAGCCAATTTCGACATCGTCGCGAAAAATGACGAAATTGCCCCGGCGCTATTTTTGTTTCCAATCACCCAGTCAAATTTCAGCCAGTTTCGACACCGTCACGAAAAATGGCTAAAATTGCCCCGGCTCGATTTTTGTTTCCGGTCAAGTAGTCAAATTTCAGCCCGTTTCGACGCCGTCGCCAAAAATGACAAAAATTGCCCCGGCGCGATTTTTGTTTTCGATCAACCAGTCAAATTTCGGCCAGTTTCGACGCCGTTGCAAAAAATGACTAAAATTGCCCCGATGCGATTTTTATTTCCGATCAACCGGTCAAATTTCAGCCAATTTCGACACCGTCGCGAAAAATGACTATAATTGCCCGGCGCGATTTTTGTTTCTGATCAACCGGTAAAATTTAAGCCAGTTTCGACACCGTCGCGAAAAATGACTAAAATTGCCCCGACGCGATTTTTGTTTCCGATCAACCGGTCAAATTTCAGCCACTTTCGACACCGTCGCGAAAAATGACTAAAATTGCCCCGGCGCGATTTTTGTTTCCGATCAACCAGCCAAATTACAGTCCGTTTAGACACCGTCGCGAGAAATTACGAAATTGCCCCGGCGGTATTTTTGTTTCCGATCAACCAGCCAAATTTCAGCCCGTTTCGACACCGTCGCGAAAAGTGGCTAAAATTGATCCGGCGCGATTTTTGTTTCCGATTAACCGGTCAAATTTCAACCAGTTTCGACGTCGTCGCGGAAAATGAGTAAAATTGCCCCGGCGCGATGTTTGTTTCCGATCAACCTGTCAAATTTCAGCCAGTTTCGACACCGTCGCGAAAAATGACTAAAATTGCCCCGGTGCGATTTTTGTTTCCGATCAACCAGTCAAATTTAAGCCAGTTTCGACACCGTCGCGAAAAATGACTAAAATTGCCCCGGCGCGATTTTTTTTTCCGATCAACCAGTCAAATTTCAGGCAGTTTCGACACCGTCGCGAAAAATGAC
>NW_019240482.1:1554-1762 GCF_002742605.1 Olea europaea var. sylvestris
TTTCAGCCCGTTTTTGCCCCGGTGCGATTTTTCTTTCCGATCAACCAGCCAAATTTCAGTCCGTTTACACACCGTCACGAGAAATTACGAAATTGCCCAGGCTGTATTTTTGTTTCCGATCAACCGCCAAATTTCAGTCCGTTTAGACACCGTCGCGAGAAATTACGAAATTGCCCCGGCGGTATTTTTGTTTCCGATCAACCTGCCA
>NW_019240483.1:0-1762 GCF_002742605.1 Olea europaea var. sylvestris
ATCCCCGGCTCGATTTTTGTTCCCGATCAACCTGTCAAATTTGAGCCCATTCCGACGCAGTCGCGAAAAATGACGAAATTGCACCCGGCTTGATTTTTGTTTTCGATCAACCTGTCAAGTTTCAGCCCATTCCGACACAGTCGAGAAAAGTGACGAAATTGCCCTTGGCGCGGTTTTTGTTTCCGATCAACCAGTCGAATTTTAGCCCATTCCGACACCGTTGCGAAAAATGGCGAAATTGCCCCCGGCGCGATTTTTGTTTTCGATCAACCCGTCAAATTTTAGCCAATTCCGACACAATTACGAAAAATGAAGAAATTATCCCGCCGCGGTTTTTGTTCCCGATCAACCTGTCAAATTTGAGCCCATTCCGACACAGTCCTGAAAAATGACGAAATTGCCCCCGGCGCGATTTTTGTTTTCGATCAACCTGTCAAATTTCAGCCCATTCCGACACAGTGGAGAAAAATGACGAAATTACCCCCGGCGCGATTTTTATTTCCGATCAACTTGCCGAATTTCAGCCCATTCCGACACAGTCGAGAAAAATGACAAAATTGCCCCCGGCGCAATTTTTATTTCCCATCAACCTGCCAAATTTCAGCCCATTCCGACACAATCGAGAAAAATGACGAAATTGCCCCGCCGTGATTTTTGTTTCCGATCAACCGGTAAAACTTTAGCCCATTGCGACACAGTCGCGAAAAATTACGAAATTACCCACGGCGCGATTTTTGTTCCCGATCAACCTGTCAAGTTTTAGCCCATTCCGACACAGCCGCGAAAAATGACGAAATTGCCCCCTGCGCGATTTTTGTTTCCGATCAACCTGACAAATTTTAGCCCATTCCGACACAGTCGCGAAAAATTACGAAATTACCCACGGCGCGATTTTTGTTCCCGATCAACCTGTCAAATTTGAGCCCATTCCGACGCAGTCGCGAAAATTGACGAAATTGCCCTCGGCTTGATTTTTGTTTCCGATCGGCCTGTTAAATTTCATCCCATTCCGACACAGTCGAGAAAAATGACGAAATTGCCCCCGGCGCGATTTTTGTTCCCGATCAAACAGTCGAATTTGACCCCATTCCGACACCGTCGCGAAAAACGACGAAATTGCCCCTGTGCTATTTTTGTTTTCGATCAACCTGTCAAATTTTAGCCAATTCTGACACATTTGCGAAAATGATGAAATTACCCCGGTGCGATTTTTGTTCCCGATCAACCTGTCAAATTTGAGCCCATTCCGACACAGTCGCGAAAAATGACGAAATTGCCCTCGACGCGATTTTTGTTTCAGATGAACATGTCAAATTTTTGCCCATTCCGACACAATCGAGAAAAATGACGAAATTGCCCCAGCGCAGTTTTTGTTTCCGATCAACCACTTAAATTTTAGCCCTTTCCGACACCGTCGCGAAAAATGACGAAATTGTCCCCGGCGAGATTTTTGTTTCCGATCAAACTGTCAAATTTCAGCCAATTCCGACACAATTGCAAAAAATGACGAAATTACCCCCGGATCGATTTTTGTTCCCGATCGACCTATCAAATTTTAGCCCATTCCGACACAATCGCGAAAAATGACGAAATTGCCCCTAACGCGATTTTTGTTTCCGATCAACCTGTCAAATTTTAGCCCATTCCGACACAGTCGCGAAAAATGACGAAATTACCCTCAGCTCGATTTTTGTTCCCGATCAACCTGTCAAATTTTAGCCCAATCCGACACAGTCGTGAAAAATGACGAAATTGCCCCTGG
>NW_019240484.1:0-1762 GCF_002742605.1 Olea europaea var. sylvestris
TTATTGAAATTCTCAACATGACTTCTATCTTGTTATGGTATACTTAAATTTTGAATTTCACAAAATTGTCCTTTAGTTGTGCATATATAGATACATATGTATGTATTTGTAACATTGAAAAATATTTTCATGTTTTACTACAATAGCTATTAAATTATTTAGTAATTAATTTTCATTTCAATTTATGAAATTTCATTATAGTTCATGCACTAGTGTATTATATTTTCTAGTTGCTAAAAACATAGACACACACACACACATACACATATATAAACTATTTAGACCTCACGACATGTTGTAAATGAATTATTTATTTTTCCTCATGATATTTATATTTTAAGTAAAGAATGATATGCATTATGAAATATACAAGCATAATATGTTAGGCTTGGTACTATTATGTGACAAATGACTTACTATTAAATTCCTTGAGGAAATGGCACCACCCACCGATACGAATTTGATGCGCGACTTATTGCGAGCAATACAAGAATTGAGCAGACAGAGTCAAGCATCGCCAAAACAAAATACATCGCCATTTATCCCTCGAGGTATCTCAGTAGTTGAGCAATTTCATAGGTACAAACCTCTTACTTCCGACGGCGATTCTGATCTACTAGCTGTTGAGGAATGGATTAGAGGTTTGGAGCGCATCTTTCGACACATTGCTTGTACGGATATACAAAAGGTACTTGCGCAGAATTTATATTTGTTGGAGTAGCCAGTCACTGCTGGAAATCTGTCTCACGCACTAGGACCAAAGAGCAACAACGTAACTTGACTTGGGAGCAGTTTAAGGATGAGGTGATGGCAAAGTATTTTTCGCAGGTTTTGAGAGACTTCAAGGAATCAGATGTTCTACAACTCAGACTAGGAAACTTATCGCTTACTAATTACGAGTGACAATTTGAGTAGCTCACAAGATATGTCCCACACTTGGTGGATATAGATGTTAAGTAGATCAGGAGGTTCGAAAATGGACTATGCCTAAAAATTGGCTTGATCATTATGTCTCATCTTTCACTTCATATCATGAAATGTTGGAAAGAGTTCATGCTATTTCATATCAGAGGATTACAATTGAACAGTATGCCCAACAAAGTAAGTACTCATTGGGAAAAGAAAGTGGAGTGATTAGAGCACGAACAGATGTATCTGGCAGAATAAAAGATCAAGCACAGGAGTTCGTATCGATGGGGCTAGCAAGAGTATTACACCTTGTCCTAAATGTAACAAACTCCATCGAGGTGAATGTTTATTCGGGAATAACATGTGTTTTCAGTGCGGTAAACTGGGCATATTGCTTTACACTATACAGAGCCTTCACAAAAGAAAGATGATGACCAAGATAATAACCCAAAAGGGAAGGCCCAAGTTTTTGCACTGAATCAGCATGAGGCAAAGCAGGATCCGAATGTGATAGCATGTATTTTATTATCATGTTTTTCGTACCTATTTATGTTCTTTTTACTTAGGACTATACATTGTTTTATCTCCGCCCCTTGGTCGCTATGCCGAAAATAGGTATTATATTATTCTCTAATGTATATGCTTACATATTTTTTTAACTCTAGGGCTATAAATTCTTTTATTTCTACATCCTTTGTCACTAGGTCTAACTTTGCATTTGTGAGAATAAATAATGAATTAGAGATTAGCATTCCTTTAGGAAAAAATCTTTGTACAAATTAGATGACAAAGGCTATGAAGTTAGAGATCAACGGGAAAATATTAGAGGCGGACTTATACCTTTTGGAGATAA
>NW_019240485.1:0-1762 GCF_002742605.1 Olea europaea var. sylvestris
CCCCTGTAGATCATCGCCTCTGTAGTTGCGTCCCCCCTAAGCTTTACAAAGCTTTAGCTGTCTCCCAACGCACCGTCTTGTTGGCCAACACATCGTTACGGATAAGCTCCTTCCTTAGGCAGTAATGAAGCTTTAGTGCGTCTGCCGAAGATATGTCCCGACCTTTATCTCTTCGGTACCCACAAGCTCTCACAAACCGCGGTTCCCATCCCAAGGCTGGCATACCCGATCGGGAAAACAAGTCCACCCATGATATAAATATTCATGCCCGAACTTGGGGGGACCACTGTTACGCCCCTATCTGAACCACTTCGAAAAGTCTGTCACTGCGTCATACGAGGTGTCCAACATCCATTCAAAGTGGTTCCGAAGTGACTCCACCACTAATGTTGGCGAGCTGCTAATGCGCTGCGAAGCACAAACAATTCTACTGAACCAACCGAAGTGTTCTTATCTCTGACGCCGAAGTGCAATGCACTCCGAGGATCTCTATCAGAGGATCCGCCGCCAATTTCAGAAAGAGATCTATGTCAAGATCCATTTTGCTCCCAAGGTTTAATTGATTTGATGTTTCCATGGGCCTAGTTGATGTGACGTATCAACTTTATGTCAACTCAATTCGAGAGAAGTTATTACCCGCCCACTCTATAGACGCGACTGATTAACGCCTATGAACAGACGCCTCACAACGTCAGATGCATACACGTATCTCACATCTAATGATTCTCCTCAACTATAAATACCCAAGGTTTGACAGGAGGCAAAGGTAATGAAACTCTTACAACTTAACTCTCCATAACAAGTAAATATATATTTTCCTCCCCACCCTTTTTGCACAACCTTAGCACTATTCCGATCACCAAAAGTTAACTTGATCATCGGAGTGTATGGGGTCGTCGTCACCCCCGCTGGTTCCGACCATGTGCATCTGATCGTGCGTTGACTGTGCGCATGGAGGATTATGTGGAGCAGCTATCGATTAGCCACGTGGAGGGTCCAATTCGCGAGGTCAACATTAACCTATTTTGAATTTAATGTGATAGCCAGTATCCTATTTGGATAATTATGAATTTATTATTAAAATATAATCTAAATGTCTAAATTAGGTTTTATCCAATAGGGTACATATTTTCTAGCATAACTTAACCACTTTTTATTATTATAAATACTATACGTGGATTCTATAATTCATACACCAAAAGTTATACACATATGAGAGAGAGAGAGAGAGAGAGAGAGTACTTTTGGGAACTAGAAGACAAGAAATCATTTTGCAAATCTTAAATAAACAAGGTAAGATACATATGTGCAAGTTATTTTCGTTTCTATATGCTTTTATATGCAATTAAATATGTATGGATTACTAGTGGACCTTCGAGTTCTATAAAAAGAGAAATGAAATCCTACGAGATATAAGAGGACCTAAGATGGGTGTGTCGCTTGGTCACCGATATACTCCATAAGAGTAGAGCGGTATGAAATGTAGATATTATTATTATATATTTGTATATAGAAACTGCACGTATCTTACTGTGTATTTTTGAATACTCTCTCTTACAATTTTTTACAGATTAGTTCGGGTAGATTGGAATTGTGGTGGGATGGTGATGCGAACTGCGAAGTAAATCGAAGAAAGGAAAAAGAAATTTAACATTTAGTTTGTTCTTTTTTTATGTCTATAAATTATTTGTTAGTTTTATTTGTTCACTCATTTGTTTATTTTAAATTGATAATTATGGTTGAAAATAAAGTACTAAAAAAT
>NW_019240486.1:0-1762 GCF_002742605.1 Olea europaea var. sylvestris
CGCTGGGGGCAATTTCGTCATTTTTCTTGACTGTGTTGGAATTGGCTGAAATTTGGCAGTTTGATCGGAAATAAAAATCGCGCGAGGCGGCTATTTCGTCATTTTTCTCGACTGTGTCGGAATGGGCTCAAATTTGACATGTTTATCGGGAACAAAAACCGCGGCGGGGGCAATTTCGTCATTTTTCTCGACTGTGTCGGAATTGGCAGAAATTTAGCAGTTTGATCTGAAATAAAAATTGCGCCGGGGGCAATTTCTTCATTTTTCTCGACTGTGTCAGAATGGGCTCAAATTTGACAGGTTGATCGGGAAAAAAAATCGTGACGGGTGCAATTTCGTCATTTTTCGCGATTGTGTCGGAATTGGCTAAAATTTAACTGGTTGATCGGAAAGAAAAATCGCGCCGGGGCAATTTCGTCATTTTTCTCGACTGTCTCGAAATTGGCTGAAATTTGGGAGTTTGATCGGAAATAAAAATCGCACCGGCGGCTATTTCGTCATTTTTCTCGACTGTATCGGAATGGGCTCAAATTTGATAGGTTTATCGGAAACAAAAATCGCGCCGGGGGAAATTTCGCCATTTTTCTCGACTGTGTCGAAATTGGCCGAAATTTGGTAGTTTGACCTAAAATAAAAATCGCGTCGGGGGCAATTTCGTCATTTTTCTCGACTATGTCGGAATGGGCTCAAATTTGACAGGTTGATCGTGAACAAAAACCGCGCCGGGGGCAATTTCGTCATTTTTCTCGACTATGTCGGAATGGGCTCAAATTTGACAGGTTGATCGTGAACAAAAACCGCGCCGGGTGTAATTTCGTCATTTTCCGCGACTGTCGGAATTGGCTAAAATTTGACTAGTTGATCGGATACAAAAACCGCGCCGGTGGCAATTTCGTCATTTTTCTCGACTGTCTCGAAATTGGCTGAAATTTGGGAGTTGATCGGAAATAAAAATCGCGCCGGCGGCTATTTCGTCATTTTTTTCGACTGTGTCGGAATGGGTTCAAATTTGACAGGTTTCTCGGGAACAAAAATCGCGCAGGGGGCAATTTCGTCATTTTTCTCGACTTTGTCGGAATTGGCTGAAATTTGGCAGTTTGATCTAAAATAAAAATCGCGCGGGGGGCAATTTCGTCATTTTTCTCGACTGTGTCGAAATGGGCTCAAATTTGACAGGTTGATCGGGAACAAAAATCGCGCCGGGTGTAATTTCGTCATTTTTCGCGACTGTGTCGGAATGGGCTAAAATTTGACTGGTTGATCGGATACAAAAACTACGCCGGGGGCAATTTCGTCATTTTTCTCGACTGTGTCGGAATTGGCTGAAATTTGGCAGTTTGATCTAAAATAAAAATCGCGCCGGGGGCAATTTCGTCATTTTTCTCGACTGTGTCGGAATGGGCTCGAATTTGACAGGTTGATCGAGAACAAAAATCGCGCCGGGTGTAATTTCGTCATTTTTTGCGACTGTGTCGGAATTTGATAAAATTTGACTGGTTGACCGGATGCAAAAACCGCGCCGGGGGCAGTTTCGTCATTTTTCTCGACTGTGTCGGAATTTGATAAAATTTGACTGGTTGACCGGATGCAAAAACCGCGCCGGGGGCAGTTTCGTCATTTTTCTCGACTGTGTTGGAATTGGCTGAAATTTGACAGTTTGATCGGAAATAAAAATCGCCCCGGCGGCTATTTCGTCATTTTTCTTGTGTGTGTATGAATGGGCTCAAATTTGACATGTTTATTGGGAACAAAAACCGCGCCG
>NW_019240487.1:0-1762 GCF_002742605.1 Olea europaea var. sylvestris
ATAAAGAACATGATGAAGAAGTAGAAAATAGAAGAAAAAACTAGTTGTTGCGTGAATTCTTCCCCAAATCATTGTTAATCTTCTTGCAATTGCTTTTATTGATCTTTGCCTCTTGAGATTTCCCCTCCTTGCAATCACCTTTGAGCCGTCTAGAAGAAAAAAAGAACTCCTTCTGTTCTGTTCGTTCCTTTTTAGGTTAAGTAGTATGATAGATAATAGTTTCATAAGAGTTTGTGTCAAAAAAGGAATCTGTCCGATTTTTTTTCGAAACATGCTCGTGCACGCGCAATATACTTCCTTGCACACGTGCCACATACTACTTCCACTCTCTGCATATGAAATTCAAGCCCGCACGCGTGCGCGACTATGAAATATTTCTATGTATTGCACTTAGGTCCCTAGAGTACATTCTTCGTTCCTTTTGGTTCATATTTGGTATCTTCTTGATCTTTCATCCTCGATTACCATTTAGTTGCCTCTAGCTCTTCTTCAATCATCAACATAAAGTCCAAATCAAATTTTGGTACTTTGCAATTTAGTCCCCAAACTTTTAATTAAGCCCAAGTTAACAAATTTTTCACTTTTCTGTCCAATTTCATTGTTTGCCTCGAGTTGCACCTAATAAATGAAATATGTATAAAGCTAAGCATCAATTCATTTTAAAAACAATAATTGCTCTAGTTTAATAACTGAAATAAGTGTATAAAATACACTTATCAAAACCATTTCGAATTGCTTTTTGGTTCTTTTTTCATCCTTTTTAATGAATTAGTCTATGCATTGTTTAAATGAAAACATTCAAACTAATACATGTCTTTTTTCTCTTCCTAGGAATTCAATCTTCGAAGTAGCTTAATAATTTTGAGGTTCAAGATTTTCTTTGTGGAGAATTTAAATTTTTGTGCTGCATATATTTTAGAAGTTCGAAAGATGTTTTCTTAGGATTAGGCTAAAAAAATTCTGACCAATTCTTGCACCTCGAGAACTAAGGATCGACACCTTCCACTATCCAAGACACTTTGTGTTGAGGATCAATGATCGATTCCTTCGACCGTCCAATACATTTTGTGTTGAGAACCAATGACCAACTCATTCAATGATCCAAGACATTTTGTATTGAGGATCAAGAATTGACACTTTCTATTGTCCAAGGCATTTACGTTGAGGATCAAGGACCAACTCATTCAACTATCCTAGACACTTTGTATTGGGGACCAATGATCGACTCCTTCGACCATCTAAGGTACTTCGTGTTGACAACCAAGAATCGGCTTATTCGACCGTCCAAGGCACTTTATGTTAGGACCAAGGATTGGCTCATTAGATCATCCAAGATATTTTATGTTGAGAACCAAGAGTGACTCGTTCAACCACCCAAGGCAATTATATATTTGAGATACTCGTGACTTCTTTAGACAATAAATCTAAAACGAAGTTAAAAAATTTAGTGTCCATTAAATAAAAAAAATTCTTATTGCTTATATTTTGTTTGCTACCTTTTTCCTTTTTTTATTTTGTAGGAATAGTAGGGACAAGCTCTAATAATAAAATATATTCTAATATACAAGAAATCATTGAACTTAAAAATCAATGCAAAAGTTAACTTTATTTTAGTGATACTGATTTGAAGTATCGTACAACCAACATATGGGGTGAACATAAACTTAACATTCATAAGGCAACATGTCCTTCTCCTAATCCCCTTGAGCCTTTATCAAAATTGTATATGCCTATCCTATGTGAATGTCACGAGAATTTGGAC
>NW_019240488.1:0-1762 GCF_002742605.1 Olea europaea var. sylvestris
TTCGTGTGGTTTAAGTATGAACATAGTATTTTCTTGCTTCTTCTCATTTAATTAATTTTGTTTCTATTCCGATTATGTAACGCCGCATTTTTTTCTTGTAATTATCATCCATATCTTTAATTAGTTAAATTTTTGTTATATTGACTATTGAATCATTAAATTTGACGTCGTTGCGACCAACCTTATATTTTGCAGCGGAATGTACCTTAATGTCTTAGACAATTGACTTGTCAATTAAAAGTAATTGTAATATGCATATAATTCAAGTAAACATAATTATGTATTGAATGTTATTATAGATCGCAAATAAATAAATTGAACATATACGCTTGACCTTATCAACATTTATGTCTTTTCTTAAATTTAAAACTCGTTCCAGCTATTCTGATTTGATTTATATTGGGATAGTATAGAAGTAATGGAACTAACCTACGAGCCATTTTAATGAATTTGCTAATTAGTTAATTAGCACAAATTTTGCTAAATTTTTACCTAACTACTTATCTTCTTGCTTATAAAAGAAAAAAAACGATCTTTATGCCCCCAAGGAATATACGTTCAACATCAAAGGACTGCTTTTCCCTTATTTTGTTTCGCTTATGAAGTCATCAGCCTCCTGTGCCCAAGGTACTAGGGTGATTACTCCTTTTTTTTTCTTTTTTCTTTTATTATCATCTTGTGATTCTATTTATACTTAATTACATAATGAGATCCTGACATCTTTTATTGAATCATGCATACAATGGTATGTTACAGATTTCACTCACATGTATATATAAAATGTCTGTATGCATGTGTGTCTATATATTTTTATGCTTTCATCCCTTAACCTTTTCTTTAATCGTTATCTAGATAACAATGGTTATAATGGTATACGCATTATAAATTAGTAGTCGCTGTATTGCTATCATACTTTGATTATACCAACTTCATTTTAAAATAACCTTGCCAATATAGAAAATCCTTATATTTCATTTGTTAATGATAGAATAGGTATGATCGTGTTAAAATGTGTCAAATAGAATCTCTTGGCTCATGCGTGGGCTTGTCAACATTATTGGATTTTTATATTTACCGTGATTTATCATTTAATTTATCTCGATCTGTCGCATTTTCTCCAATCTGTGGTAAATTAAATGCTCACAACATGACGGATTAGAGAAAACATGTAACACGAAATTGATTCCCTACTTTACTACGGGATTTTGTCTGGACTTTATTATACATGATTGATCACATTGTGTCTTGAATTCTTGATCTAAAAATGAAGTTCTCAACATAGATGCATGTTTATTTTCATTTTTTCCAATCTTAACAAAGTAAATTGTTGTAACTTGTAGAGAAACGAAATAGATGCAATCTCAATCTTTAAAAATCAAGCTATACATCACGAAATAAGCAAAATTTTTACTTATTTTGCTTTTGATTACCAAAATAAAGCAAATTTCTCAATCTATAATTAAACTCTAATCAAAATAAAGAGTGAGTAATGAATTAGCAATCTATAGAAAAGAGAAAAAAAAAATTAGCCTTTGGCCTCAACGTTTAGTATCTCTTTGTAAGAGACAGTTCCGAGTTAATCATTTAAAATCTGTTACTATAAATAAGAAAAATTCTACAAGCATATGGACAACACTCGTAAGATCTTTAGCATCGTGTACAACAAAACTAAGCACTAAAGTATAATAAATAATTCATATTTAAATACATGCTCATGTGCAAAATGCTTCAGGTATAGGAGTGTAAATTTAAAATTAAGACA
>NW_019240489.1:0-1762 GCF_002742605.1 Olea europaea var. sylvestris
TCTTCGTCCCCATTTACTTATAATTTTGGTATTCACACATGTTTATAGGTCCAAATTATATGAGGAAACAGTGTTTGGAGATTGTATTGTTGGGTGGTCAAATCTTCTTTTGATATAATTAAACTTTCATATTTGCTTGCCCTTGTCCTATTGAAAACTTTTGTCAAATCTTATAGTAACATTTAATCTTTTGCATCTGCAATATGCTAATATACACATGACAATAATTATAATCAGTTTTCAGTCGACTACATGAATTTTTTTGGTAAATGACTTGGAAAACAAAATTTATTTATCGAAAATTATGGTTTAAAATCAATTTAAATTTGGAAAAGTGTATCCTTTGTGTTGTGCACTATGGATTTCAAACATTCATGATCCTAATGTATTATGAGTTAAATTACTTATCTCATGTTATTTTCATAAATAGAAATATGTCGAAATAATAATACATAGCCAATAAGATTACACTGATATTCATACCCAATAAATTTGGTACGGCATTACTATGGTAAATTTGAAGCAATTAGGTTTTAGCGACTACTACAAACCAAGTTAATTTTACTCTTCCCATGTTCTCTAACTTGCTTTATTGAATTTGAGCATGATCTATGGTTGTCACATTAAATAAGGAGCAAAAAAGTCTAAAAGAAAAGTTGATGGGAAATTGTGAAAAGGAAGATTTGGGAAGAGAGTGGCCTATGATTGAATGGTAGCTGAAGAATCACTCTCAAAGCATTTTGACATATAATTTCTAGATTCAAATAATTAAATTACATGCTATATCATTGTGGACTTATTGTTACCTAAGAAGCAAGAGGGTGTGTATATTTAGCTGGAGTAGGGACACAAAATCATGTTTAATCTTGTCCAACTCTACTAGAAATTAAAGTGGAAGAAGTTATTATTTGAAGATATAGATATAAATGAACAAATTTATATTACTATAGCAAATAAAAGTTTACGGCTTCAAAATTTCACAGGCAATTCAACATATCACACTTTTGATGAAAAAATAAAATTGATCTACACGTGACGAGATGTGTTGATGATATAAATACATAAAATTAAACAAATATTTTTTGAGATCATTTTGGTCTAATATGTGGGATAAGTATTCAATATTATTGAAGAGAAAAAGAAGATCTAGCTTTCATGGATTCTTCCTAATATGTTTGTGGGTTCATGTTATCTTTTCAAATGAGAAAATTGGAATTAAGAGAAAAGCTTTTAGAAAGAGGAAAAATCTGTCCTGCATATTGACTAATTAAGGCTTACTACATATCATGAGGTGTGACATGTTCTGATTAAATTTTGAAATATTCATTGAATTTAAGTAGATGTAGTAATTATCTAGCGACAAACACGGTGACAGAACATGATTTGTATAGTCGTGCTTAATTGTTTTTAGTTTATTATAAGCATAAACCAATTATACATACGACACTGCAACCATACGCTAAAATTTTAGTAGAAACAACATATTCTATTAATATGTTTGGAACAAAATATTGGATTGCACCAGTCAAAACAGTTGACAAGTTTATATTAAAACCGTGTTACGTTCAATTTACCAAAAATCCCACATCAGTACATGAATTTCACATTGAGGGGTTAAATTTACTTTTTCTCCATTGAAACCACATGTACTAGCTATATGGATAAAATTTGTTAATATGCATAAAACCAAAAGAAGAAAAAGAAGTTTAAATATAATCCATAATCTACTGTACTATTTGGTCTGGTTCGATACAATGATACT
>NW_019240490.1:0-1762 GCF_002742605.1 Olea europaea var. sylvestris
TTCTGGCGAATTGCTAGTCTAATTCGATTGGAATCGAGCCAAAGAAAAGTGGTTTTTGATTTCATGATGACTTCGGGTTTGTTATTTTTTTATGAATTGCTAGTCTAATTCGATTGGAATCGAGCCAATGAGGAGTTATTTTTGGTTTCATGATAATTTCGAGTTTGTTCGCTTTTGGCGAACATCTAGTCTGATTCCATTGGAATCCAGCAAATGAAAAGTGATTTTTGATGTCATGATAACTTCGGATTTGTTCATTTTTGGCGAATTGCTAGTCTAATTTGATTGGAATCGACCAAATGAAAAGTGGCTTTTGATTCCATGATAACATCAGGTGTGTTCGATTTTGGCGAATTGCTACTGTAATCGATTGGAATCGAGCCTTGGAAAAGTGGTTTTTGATTTCTTGATGACTTCGGGTTTGTTCATTTTTGACGAATTGCTAGTCTAATTGGTTTAGAATCGAGCAAATGAAAAGTGGTTTTTGATTTCATGATCGCTTCGGGTTTGTTTATTTTTGGTGAATAGCTAGTCTAATTCGATTGGAATCGACCCAATGAAATGTGGTTTTTGATTTCATGATAATTTCTTGTTTGTTCGTCTCCGGCGAATTGCTAGTCTAATTCGATTGGAATCGAGCCAATGAAAAGTGGCTTCTGATTTCATGATCACTTCCTACTTGTTCGTTTTCGGCGAATTTCTAGTCTAATTTGATTGGAATCGACTGAATGAAAAGTGGGTTTTGATTTAAAGTAACTTCGGTTTGTTCTTTTTTGGAGAGTTGCTAGTCTAATTCGATTGGAATCGAGCCAATGAAAAGTGGTTTTTGATTTCATGAAAAATTCGGGTTTGTTAGTTTTTGGCGAACTGCTAGGCTAACTCGATTGGAATCGAGCCAACGAAGAGTGGTTTTTCATTTCATGATAACTTTGGGCTTGTTCGTTTTTGGCAAATTGCTAGTCTAATTCGATTAGAATCGAGCCAACGAAAAGTGGATTTTGATTTCATGATGGCTTCAAGTCTGTTCGTTTTTGACGAATTGCAAGTCTAATTCGATTCGAATCGAGCCAATGAAATGTGGTTTTTGATTTCATGATAACTTCGGGATTGTTCGTTTTTGTCGAATAGCTAGGCTAATTCGATTGGAATCGAGCCAATGAAAAGTGCTTTTTGATTTCATGATAACTTCGGGTTTGCTATTTTTTGGCGAACTGCTAGTCTAATTCGATTGGAATCGAGCCAATGAAAAGTGATTTTTCATTTCATGATAACTTCGGGCTTGTTCGTTTTTACCAAATTGCTAGTCTAATTCAATTGGAATCGACCCAATGAAAAGTGGATTTTGATTTCGTGATAACTTCGGCTTTGTTCTTTTTTAGCGAATTGCTAGTCTAATTCTATTGCAATCGAGCCAAAGAAAAGTTGTTTTTGATTTATGATTAGTTCGGGTTTGTTTGTTTTTGGCTAATAGCTAGTCTAATTCGATTGGAATCGAGGCAATGAAAAGTGGTTTTTGATTTCATGATCACTTTCTGTTTGTTCGTTTTTGGCGAATTGCTAATCTAATTCGATTGGAATCGAACCAATAAAAAGTCGCTTTTGATTTCATGATAACTTCGGGTTTCTTTGTTGTTGGAGAATTGCTAGTCTAATTCGATTAGAATCAAGCCAAAGAAAAGTGGGCTTTAATTTCATGATAACTTTAGGTTTGTTCGTTTTTGGCGAATTGCTAGTCTAATTCGATTGGAATTGAGCCAATGAA
>NW_019240491.1:0-310 GCF_002742605.1 Olea europaea var. sylvestris
CAAAAGTTGCGCTCAATTCTTTGTACACTGTCAATCCAAGCGTTCCATATATGCAAGTGCTCATTCTTTCGAAAAATGGTCGAGATCCCTCAAACGTCACGACGAAGTGGTGAGTTCAATCCAAAACGGTCGCTACATTTCCAAAAAGTACTTATGGACGCAAAACGGACACCGTGTGCAAAAGTTACGCTCAATTTTTCGTCCGCCGACTCTCCAAGCGTTCTAAATATGCAAGTGCTCATTCTTTCGAAAAATGGCCGAAATCCCTTGTACGTCACGACGAAGTGGTGAGTTCAATCCAAAACGGTAG
>NW_019240491.1:686-1761 GCF_002742605.1 Olea europaea var. sylvestris
AAATCCAAAACGGTCACTACGTTTCCAAAAAGTACTTATGGGTCCAAAAGTGACACCGTGTGCAAAAGTTACGCTCAATTCTTCGTACGTGGACAATCCAAGCGTTCCAAATATGCAAGTGGTCATTCTTTCGAAAAATGGCTGAAATCCCTCATACGTCACGATGAAGTGGTGAGTTCAATCCAAAACGGCCGCTATATTTCCAAAAAATTCCTATGGGCCCAAAACGGACACCTTGTGCAAAAGTTACGCTCAATTCATCGTCCACCGACTCTCCAAGCGTTCTAAATATGCAAGTGCTCATTCTTTCGAAAAATCACCAAAATCCCTCGTACGTCACGACGAAGTGGTGAGTACAATCCAAAATGGTCGCTACGTTTCCAAAAAGTACTTATGGGCCCAAAACGGACACCGTGTGCAAAAGTTACGCTCAATTCTTCGTACGCCGACAATCCAAGCGTTCCAAATATGCAAGTGGTCATTCTTTCGAAAAATGGCTAAAATCCCTCATACATCACAACGAAGTGGTGAGTTCAATCCAAACCGGTCGCTACATTTCAAAAAGTTCTTACGGGCCCAAAACGGACACCGTGTGCAAAAGTTACGCTCAATTCTTCGTACGCCGACAATCCAAGCGTTCCAAATATGCAAGTGGTCATTCTTTCGAAAAATGGCTAAAATCCCTCATACATCACAACGAAGTGGTGAGTTCAATCCAAACCGGTCGCTACATTTCAAAAAGTTCTTACGGGCCCAAAACGGACACCGTGTGCAAAAGTTACGCTCAATTCTTCGTACGCCGACAATCCAAGCGTTCCAAATATGCAAGTGCTCATTCTTTCGAAAAATGGCCAAAATCACTGATACGTCACGACGAAGTGGTGAGTACAATCCAAAATGGTCGCTACGTTTCCAAAAAGTACTTATGGGCCCAAAACGGACACCGTGTGCAAAAGTTATGCTCAATTTTTCGTACGTCGACAATCCAAGCATTCCAAATATGCAAGTGCTCAATCTTTCGAAAAATGGCCAAAATCACTCATACGTCACGACGAAGTGGTGAGTTTAATCCAAA
>NW_019240492.1:0-1761 GCF_002742605.1 Olea europaea var. sylvestris
TTGGAGAGACTGATTAATGGGCCTTTTATCTCCATAAGAAAAAATTTAAAACATAAATCTTGATGCAGCAAAAAATAAAAAACCAAAAAGAAAGAGAAGATTATTCAAATAACTATATTGGAACAAAGAATTAAACCTCGTTTTATGGATGAAACTCTAAAAATGATTAATAGAAGTATATGAATCTCCAATTAATACAACTCATTGCATTTCAGCAATAAATATTGAAGCCATAGATGTGGTGTAAAACCCAATTAACTTAAAAGAATCAAGAAGAAAATTAAATTAAGCTCAATCCTAGCTTAAGATCTAACGATTTACAATCACTCTTCGAATTAGGCGAAGAAGAGGGTTGTTTGATAACAACAGGTCTCGTACTTCTATCTCTCGATTTATTATCGACAGGACACTTAAGGCTGAAAACTCGTGTTTGATACGGGTCGAAGCTGATTTGAGACTCCTCGTAGAGTGTAAACTCAGCTGGAGCATGACATGAAGGATCATAAAGCCATGCAGAAGATCCACGATAGTTAGAATTCTGAAAGGGCTGAATCTTCTTGTAGTAATTGATCATATTTCCCTTTCTTTCTTGAAGCTGGAGCCTTTTTTTCTTCATTCTTTCCTTTTTGTGGGCATTTTGATGGCCTCCCAGTGCTTGTGAATTTGCAAAATTCTTGAAACAATATTGGCACTCGAATTTCTTTTTTTCTTGGTCGACCCCTAATTTATCAGGAACAAGGCTTATTTCGTTATTGAATTTCTCATTTTCTCCCTTCTCCAAGGCAGGCTTCTCTCTTCCAGATGTTACAGTAGAAGAGGATGATGAATTCACACTTTCATCTCCTTCTGAAATTTCCTTCCTTTTTCGACATGAGTCGAGCTCGAATCCGAATAGCTTCACCTTCTTCTTCATGCATGATTCTGCACCAGAAATATTTTTCTCCATCACTCTTAAAGATGATGAGAATGAACTATGTACTTTCTTGAACTAATGCACCTGCTATATATATAATGTTCTAACTCTCTCTACCATATATAGCAAAACCTATAGGTTTTGACTAATACCTAAATGTGTGTGTATTTTTTTATCTGCCTCCAAACAAGAATATTATTTCTCACGCACTATTATTTTTTAAAATTTTTCCATATTATTGTAGTAGATATATAACCATAAACTTTTCCCACCAAAGGAAGGTTCAATTAATGTATATATATAATTAAGAAATTTGGTGGTCTATCAAAGCACTTTAAATTATAGAAAAATAACAAATTTACTAGCACTTAAGCAATTGAGTACAAATCTTCCATGCTTGAAAATTAAAAAATGTTGTATTAAATTAAGGGTAATGACAAAAGTCAAAGAAAGATGGGGACATTATCACCTGCAAGGAAGGAGATCTAGCTTTAAAACAAATTTACTACTGTACTTAAAAGATATATTATATTAAGGATTATTTTGATTGACAAACTAATCAGTGGATTATTCATTCTTTAGGTGCCTAGTCCCTTCTAAAACAGTAATCTCAATCATGTTCATATACATAATTATGCTAATTGTATTCCACCTTGCTAATTTTAGACTTGATTCAACATGAACATAACAATTCGTATTACGGATGGCTCGAGTGAACCTCGTTATAGATGGAGTGACCTTAGTGATCAGCTGCTTTCAGTAGTATACCATTTTCACAAAATCGTCTACTAGAAAATATAGCCTTCATGGACTTCAGTTTTAAGAAGAAGAATATTGTAACAACTCTA
>NW_019240493.1:0-1761 GCF_002742605.1 Olea europaea var. sylvestris
ATGGACTAAAATTTGACAGGTTGATCGAAAATAAAAATCGCTCAGAGGGCAATTTCGTCATTTTACGCGACTGTGTCGGAATGGGCCTAAATTCGGCAGGTTGATCGGAAATAAAAATCGCTCCGGGGCAATTTCGTCATTTTACGCGACTGTGTCGGAATGGGCTTAAATTTAGATGGTTGATCGGAAATAAAAATCGCGCCGGTGGCAAATTCGTTATTTTACGCGACTGTGTCGGAATGGGCTTAAATTTGGCAGTTTGATCGGAAATAAAAATCGCACCGGGGGCAATTTCGTCATTTTTCGCGACCGTGTCGGAATGGGCTTAAATTTGGCAGGTTGATCGAAAATAAAAATCGCGCCGGGGTCAATTTCGTCATTTTTCGCGACTGTGTCGGAATGGGCTAAAATTTGACCCGTTTTTCGGAAATAAAAATCGCGCCGGGGGCAATGTCGTCATTTTACACTGCTGTGTCGGAATGCGCTTAAATTTGGCAGGTTGATCGGAAATAAAAATCGCGCCGGGGGCAATTTCGTCATTTTTCCCGACTGTGTCGGAATGGACTAAAATTTGATAGGTTGATCGGAAATAAAAATCGCTCAGGGGGCAATTTCGTCATTTTAGGCTACGTGTCGGAATGGGCTTAAATTTGGGAGGTTGATCGGAAATGAAAATCTTGCCGGGGGCAATTTCATAATTTTTCTCGACTGTGCCGAAATGGGCAAAAATTTGACAGGTAGATCAGAAACAAAAACCGTGTCGGGGCAATTTCGTCATTTTTCGCGACTGTGTCGGAATCGGCTTAAATTTGGCAGGTTGATCGGAAATGAAAATCGCGCCGGGGTCAATTTCGTCATTTTTCATGACTGTGTTGGAATGGACTAAAATTTGACAGGTTGATCGAAAATAAAAATCGCACAGGGGGCTATTTCGTCATTTTACGCGACTGTGTCGGAATGGGCCTAAATTAGGCAGGTTGATCGGAAATAAAAATCACGCCGGGGCAATTTCGTCATTTTACGCGACTGTATCGGAATGGGCTTAAATTTAGATGGTTGATCGGAAATAAAAATCGCGCCGGGGGCAAATTCGTTATTTTACGCGACTGTGTCGGAATGGGCTTAAATTTGGCAGGTTGATCGGAAATAAAAATCGCGCCGGGGGCAATTTCGTCATTTTTCGCGACCGTGTCGGAATGGGTTTAAATTTGGCAGGTTGATCGGAAATAAAAATCGCGCCGGGGGCAATTTCGTCATTTTTCGCGACTGTGTCGAGATTGGCTAAAATTTGACTGGTTGATCGGAAATAAAAATCGCGCCGGGGGTTTTCGTCATTTTTCGCGACTGTGTCGAAATGGGCTAAAATTTGACTGGTTGATCAGAAATAAAAATCGCGCAAGGGTAAATTTCATCATTTTACTCGACTGTGTCGGAACGGACTTAAATTTGGTAGCTTGATCGGAAATGAAAATTGCGCCGGGGCCAATTTCGTCATTTTTCTCGACTGTGTCGGAATGGGCAAAAATTTGACAGGTAGATCGGCAACAAAAAACGTGCCTGGGCAATTTCGTCATTTTTCGCGACTGTGTCGGAATCGGCTTAAATTTGGCCGGTTGATCTGAAATAAAAATCGCTCCGTGGATAATTTCGTCATTTTTCGCGACTCTGTCGGAATGGTCTAAAATTTGATAGGTTGATCGGAAATAAAAATCGCTCAGGGGGCAATTTCGTAATTTTACGTGACTGTGTCGGAATGGGATT
>NW_019240494.1:0-1761 GCF_002742605.1 Olea europaea var. sylvestris
CAACCTGACATAGTTAATACGGTAATTAATTATTCGGAGGCCCAAACGAAGGAATTTGGCTAAAATCCTTTGATCCCAGGACTGTGCCCCGAGTCCAATTTCGCGGGCCGTTTCAAATCAACCAGCCAAATTTCGGTTCATTCCGACACCGTCGCGGCAAATGACAAAATTGCCCCTGGTGCGGTTTTTCTTTGTTAATTTTTCGTCTAGCACTTCTTTACCTAGGATAATTAGTACGGAAAATAATTATTTGGAGGCCCAAACGAAAAAATTTGGCTAAACTCCCGTGATCCCAGGTCTGTGCCCTGAGTCCAATTTCACGGGCAGTTTCCAATCAACCAGCAAAATTTGGGCACATTCTGGGACCGTCGCAACAAATGACAAAATAGCCCCTGGTACGATTTTTTTCTTTGTTAATTTTCTGTCCAACACTTCTTCAACCTTACATAATCGATACGGAAATTAATTATTCGTAGGCCCAAATGAAGGAATTTGGCTAAAATCCCTTGATCCCGGATCTGTGCCACGAGTCCAATTTCGCGGGCCGTTTCCAATCAACCTGCCAAATTTCGGTTCATTCCTACATCGTCGCGACAAATGACAAAATTGCCCCTGGTGCGGTTTTTCTTTGTTAATTTTTTGTCTAGCACTTCTTCATTCTGACATAATTAATACGGAAATTAATTATTCGGAGGCCCAAACGAAGGAATATGGCTAAAATCACGTGATCCCGGGTCTGTGCCCCGAGTCCAATTTCCAGGGGCGTTTCAAATGAACCTGCCGAATTTCGGCCCATTCCGACACCATCGCGACAAATGACAAAATTACCCTTGGTGCGGTATTGCTATGTTAAATTTCTGTCCAGCACTTCTTCAACATGACTAATTAATAAGGAAACTAATTATTCGAAGGCCCAAACAAAGAAATTTGGCTAAAATCCCGTGACCCGGGTCCGTGACCCGAGTCCAATTTCCAGGGGCGTTTCCAATCAACCTGCCAAATTTCGGCCCATTCCGACACCGTCGCGACTAATGACAAAATTACCCCTAGTGCGGTTTTGCTTTGTTAAATTTCTGTCCAGCACTTCTTCAACATGACATAATTAATAAGGTAATTAATTATTCAGAGGCCCAAACGAAGGAATTTGGCTAAAATCCCGTGATTCCGGGTCTGTGCACCGAGTCCAATTTCGTGGGTCGTTTCAAATCAACCTGCCAAATTTCGGTCCATTCCGATCCCATCGCGATAAATGACAAAATTGCACCTGGTACGATTTTTCTTTGTTAATTTTGTGTCCTACACTTCTTCAAGCTGACATAATTAATACGAAAATTAATTATTCGGAGGCCGAAACGAAGGAATTTGGCTAAAATCCCGAGATCCTAGGTCTGTGCCCGGAGTCCAATTTCACGGGCCGTTTCAAATCAACCTACCAAATTTCGGTTCATTCCGACACCGTCGTGAGAATTAACAAAATTGCCCCTGGTGCGGTTTTTCTTTCTTAATTTTCTGCCTAGAGCTTCTTCAACCTGACCTAATTAATACGGAAATTAATTATTCGGAGGCCCGAACGAAGGAATTTGGCTAAAATCCTGTGATCCCAGGTCTATGCCCCGAGTCCAATTTCGCGGGCCGTTTCAAATCAACCTGCCAAATTTCGGTCCGTTCCGACACCATTGCGACAAATGACAAAATTGCCCTTGGTGCGGTTTTTCTTTGTTAATTTTCTGTCCAACACTTCTTCAACCTGACATAATTAAT
>NW_019240495.1:0-1761 GCF_002742605.1 Olea europaea var. sylvestris
TAAATCACTACTCTCTCTCTCATCAATTCAATCGAACCAGGAAGACGTCTCTCTCATCGATTCAATCGAACCAGGAAGAAGAAATCGACGACTCTTCTCTGCTTCCAGATCTGCCTCCGGGGAAATCACTGCAAAAGGTTGGCAATGAGACTGTGACTGCATAGATTGAGGTTAGTTTAACAATCAAACCACCATATTTGATTTCTATATGCTTAATTCTTAATTAAACTAAGTACAAAGAAATTCTTTTTTAATCAATCTTGTCGATTCTCTTTGTTTAAAAATTAGGGTTCGTTTTGTTATGGGCTCCTTGTTATTTCAAGTTCCAGATTCCAGTTTTGTTTTTGTTTTTCTTGAATTTGAGATTCCACGAGATTGGATGCGGAATGGAACACAGATTCCATAATTTTTCTCATCTGTAATGACCCCCAATTCTGTTTCTGTGATGTATGAGTCCGCTGTCTAGATTGGAGAGGGAGCGATCGACTAAATCTAATACATGAGATAACATAGGAAAATTGGTGCAGTCTCCTTTTATTTCCTGTATTTCCACCATAAATAGCTCTATCCAACTTAATTTGTTATTGCTAAACATGCTTGGGACACAATTGTAAAGCTGTTTAGGCAGTGCAATTCTGATGAATATGTAGAAATTGGTTGTCTTCTATGAGGATTATAGGGAGAGAGAAATTGGGTTCTGCAAGATGGAGGTGGAGTTGCTGATAGAATCTGCGTCTATTTTGCAGTTGAGGAATTTGGCTCACTATCACAAAATTCCATTATTTATCAATCCAAGAAAAAACATCTGCACGTTTAAATTGTCAAGTGAACGCTACCAAGTAGTAGGAATTTGAGTATAAGAGACAGAGAGGGAGAGAGATGTTAAGCATTTCGGATTATAAACTAGAAATGATACTTGGTTATGATTACCCCTTCCCTCGTACTTCCATTTCGGATTCTGCATACACACTCTTTTTTTCTATACCTACTCATTCTTTATTTGTTACTTCAATCATATTTACGTAAATGATAACTGCTCATCTGTACTTTTGTCTAGGGAGATAATGTTCCCCAACCCTTTATTTCATTTGAAGCCACTGGTTTGCCCATGGAGATTCTAAAGGAGGTATCTGCATAATTTGTATATTTGCAGTTCTTTTCTTTGACAGCAAGAAGCCTTTGTAAGTTTGAACTGTGGACGAATTAAATTTTATGCAGCATTGATTTACTGCTGGATGTCCTCATGCTCAATTTCTTTTCTTTCTTTCTTTTTTCTTTTTTATCCCAAAGTTTTGTCTCAAGTGACTAAGCTGTCCCAGGTTTTTTTTTTATCCCAATGTTATGAAAATTTGGGGTGTTACACCTTAGTTCTATACATTTATAATATCTATATATTTAACCTCTTATACATACAGTCAATGAATTACAGAACACATTAGTGTCACTATCAGGCCATCCACGCATGTACACTGACAGCTTGTAATATTCTATTAATTTCCATGCTTCTGATTTTAGAAAAAGGAAAGGAATGTTAACAGGAACTGACTGTATCTAAGAAACATTAAAATACACCTCAAGGCTAGTTATACAGGATATCAAAGCATTTCGACAATTTCATGAATCAGGAAAGAAGTTTAGATTGAGAAACAGAAAGCAGCTAAGAAACCTGAATACAAACAATTGCACCCAGTCTAGCCTTAGACTATAACCTGGCTACCGGGACTTTCTGTAATATTTAGCCAATGTTTAGAAGTGTCACAG
>NW_019240496.1:0-1761 GCF_002742605.1 Olea europaea var. sylvestris
GTCATTTCTATAGATTATCTCTCTGATGAGATTATACCGTCTTAATACATGTTTGGATCATTGATGAGACCTTAATTCCTTTGTTTTCGTGATGGCTCTATTGTTATCACAATACAATGGCATGTGATCAACAATATTAGGAACTACTCCAAATTCATTAATAAATATCTTGATCCACATTGCAACTCTTTGATGTTTCTGAAGCAATCATGTATTAGGTTTTCGCTATTGAATCAATGATTATTTCATTTTTAGAACCTTTCCAACACACCGTTTAAGAGTAAACCAATTTCCCCATATAAAATATTCTCAAGATTTTATCTATATAGATTGGGATGAGTTAAGCAATCTTTTAGATCTATCTCTATAGATCAAGTTGCTTCCCCATATCGTTTATGAATAAATCCTTTAACAACCATTATTTCAACGATTGAAATATAGGGATGTCGTTTCCTATAATATTAGGAATGCGACAATGCTCCTACTATCTTCTTGTAAACACATAATTCGTCTTCATATTTGATAAAATCAAACATTTTGATTTTTCCATCAAATCGAAGATTTCAACTCCAAGAGATTTGTTTTAATCCATAGTCACGGTATGCAACTATTGCAACCAAAATTCGAATGGACTCAGCATGGCTACATGCGAAAGATTTCATTAAAGTCAACACATTGTCTTTGTTTGTTACCTTTTGCTACTAGCTTTACTTTGTACGTATGGATATTCCCATCCATATCAACCTTTTATTGTAAACCATTTACAACCTATGGGTTTTATCCCATCAGAAGAGTCGACCAAGTCTAAACCTTATTCACATACGTAGAGTTCATCTTGGGTTTCATGGCCTCTTGCGACCTCTTTTAAGTCAACATTTGACTTTATTTTGTGCAATTAGTAGGTTCACCATCCTGGATCAGTAATACCTATTGTGGATTCGTGCCTTCTTCAAGGTTGAATGATCCTACTAGATTTAAATAGAGCTGTCATGTCCTTAGGAGTCTCTATTTCCTGATCAAGAGTATGTTCTATATCAGATATGGGATCAAACTCCGATTCAATTACTTGGTTAACTATATCATTAGACTCTTGAACCTTTTCAAGTTCTATTTTGCTCCCACTATCCTCTCCTAGAGTAAACATTTTCTCTAAGAAAACGATATGTCGTGAGACGAAAACTTTCTTCACGATAATAGAATTTATATTCAAATATCTGCTTTGAATATCCCACAAATATATATTTATCAGATTTAATCTCAAACTTATCCGATTCAAGGCACTTCAAATAAGCGTTATGGTCCCAAACTTTCATATGAGATAAATTGGGACTATTGCATTTTCATAACTCGTATGAAGTTCTGT
Organism: Olea europaea var. sylvestris; assembly: GCF_002742605.1. Classification (NCBI taxonomy): domain Eukaryota; kingdom Viridiplantae; phylum Streptophyta; class Magnoliopsida; order Lamiales; family Oleaceae; genus Olea; species Olea europaea. The sequence goes on from NW_019240496.1 coordinate 1,364, forward strand.
TAACCAACTTAGATGTGACATGATTTAGTGTGTTGCACACTGCAATCAGTGCATGACCCCAAAATCGATTTTGGGAGATTTGCATGGCTTTTTATTAATCACATTATATCTAGTAGTTAACGATTCATCTTTTTAGATACACCACTGCTGCAGTGTATGTGGAGGAGTCCATTGTAAAAAAAAAATCTCATTCTCTTTCAGATAATCTAGAATTTCATTCTTTAAGATATTCCTATCTCGATCGGATCTTGATGTGAAGATATCTTTATCTATTTCTTTCTCTACTTCTAGTTTGAATCCCTTGAACTTTTCAAGAGTTTCATGTTTGAGTTTCATCAAGTATACATGAACATTGATGAAATTAGAGAAACTTTATCTAGTATTAATTGACATGGGTC
>NW_019240497.1:0-1761 GCF_002742605.1 Olea europaea var. sylvestris
ACCTGTCAAATTTTAGCCAATTCCGACACAGGCGCGAAAAATGACGAAATTGTTCCCGACGCGGTTTTTGTTCCCGATCAACCAGTCAAATTTGAGCACATTCCGACACAGTCGCGAAAAATGACGAAATTGACACCGGTACGATTTTTGTTTCCGATCAACCTATCAAATTTTTGCCAATTCCGACACAGGCGCGAAAAATGACGAAATTGCCCCTGGCGCGATTTTTGCTTCCGATCAACCTGTCAAATTTTAGCCCATTCCGACACAGTCGTAAAAAATGACGAAATTGCCCGTGGCTCTGTTTTTGTTTCCGATCAACCTGCCAAATTTCAGCCAATTCCGACACAGTTACGAATAATGACGAAATTCACCAGGCGCGGTCCTTGTCCCCGATCAACCTGTCAATTTTTAACCCATTCCAACACAGTTGCGAAAAATGACGAAATTGCCTCCGGCGCGATTTTTGTTTCCGATCAACTTGTCAAATTTTAGCCAATTCCGACACAGGCGCGAAAAATGACGAAACTGCCCCTGGCACGATTTTTGTTCCCGATCAACCTGTCAAATTTTAGCGCATTCCGACACAGTTGCGAAAAATGACGAAAATGCCCAAGGCGCGATTTTTGTTTCCGATCAAACTGTCAAATTTTAGCCAATTCTGACACAGTTGCAAAAAATGACTAAATTCACCCGGTGCGATTTTTGTTCCCGATCAACCTGTTAAATTTGAGCCCATTCCGACACAGTCGCGAAAAATGACGAAATTGCCCCCGGTGTGATTTTTGTTTCCGATCAACCCATCAAATTTTAGCCCATTCCGACACAGTCGCAAAAAATGACGAAATTGCCCCCTGCGCGATTTTTGTTCCCGATCAACCTGTCAAATTTGAGCACATTCCGACACATTCGCGAAAAATGACGAAATTGACTCCGGCGCAATTTTTGTTTCTGATCAACCTGTCAAATTTCAGCCCACTCCGACACAGTCGCGAAAAATGAGGAAATTATCCCCGGCGCGGTTTTTGTTTCCGATCAACCAGTCAAATTTTAGTTCATTTCGACAGCGTCGCGAAAAGTGACGACAATGCCCAAGGCGCGAATTTTGTTTCCGATCAAACTGTCAAATTTTAGCCAATTCCGACACAGTTGCGAAAAATGACGAAATTCACCCGGCGCGGTTTTTGTTCCCGATCAACCTGTTGAATTCGAGCCCATTCCGACACAGTATCGAAAAATGACGAAATTGCACCAGGCGAGATTTTTGTTTCCGATCAACCTTTCAATTATTAGCCCATTCCGGCACAGTCGCGAAAAATGACGAAATAGCCCCCGACGCGATTTTTGTTTCCGATCACCCTGTCCAGTTTTAGCCAATTCTGACACAGTTGCGAAAAATGACGAAATTCACCCGGCGCGATTTTTCTTCCCGATCAACCTGTTGAATTTGAGCCCATTCCGACACAGCCGAGAAAAATGACGAAATTGCTCACGGCACGATTTTTGTTTTCGATCAACCTGTCAAATTTTAGCCCATTCCGACACAGTAGCGAAAAATGACGAAATTGCCCACGACGCGATTTTTGTTCCGATCAACCAGTCAAATTTTAGCCCATTCCGACACCATTGCAAAAAATGACGAAATTGCCCCCAGCGCGGTCTTTGTTCCCGATCAACCTGTCAATTTTTAACCCATTCAGACACAGTCGCGAAAAATGACGAAATTGCCCCAGGCGCGGTTTTTGTTTCCGATCTACCAAT
>NW_019240498.1:0-1761 GCF_002742605.1 Olea europaea var. sylvestris
AAGAAATAGGGACACTCATGAATTTATAAAGAGTGGTGAACTATTGAGATTGTTTCAGATTTACTGAAAATGATTGTTAAATTTTCTGAAAGAGAAAATAAGCAGAAATAGGAACAATGAAGTTGATGTCCTAATGAGCTTTCAAATCTCAACTTTCAAGTAAAGAAAATTAAATTTTGTATTACCAGATCATTCTTATAATGTGAATATAGGACGGAATACAACGTTATGCTACAACTATCAGCTGCTGCGATCCCACGCCCTATCTTGATGAAAGTATCGTATGCTAGCATGAACATGTGAATTGCAGTTTACAATCTTGTTCATATATTTGATGCGTGATCATGTCTGAAGCATAAGATTGCATTCTCCTGCATAGCATTGTTTAACTTCATATATTGAATTGTGGAAGGATGGAGATGTTCTAATATATGAGAATCATTTCTTAGAAAACTATTCGAATGGCCCGATCAGCTCTGGATGAGATGTCAACAGCTGGCGCTTTCATTAGAACTCCTTCCACTTTTCGTAATACCATTTCAAGAGATCCCAATTCTCAATTTCCCGCAGAAGCTGGAAGGTATCACTTGTATATATCATATGCTTGTCCGTGGGCATCTAGGTGCCTTGCATACCTGAAGATCAAAGGACTCGACAATGCAATTAGTTTCACCGTAAATCTCATACTTCAAACTACCACTTTTTATATTAATTATCACTTCCTATTAATTATTTATTTTCTTTATCCTGTCAGTCAGTCAAGCCCATATGGGGAAGGACAAAGGATACGGATGATCACATGGGATGGGTCTTCCCAACTTCTAGTACAGAGGAACCAGGAGCTGATCCCGACCCTTTAAATGGTGCCAAAAGTATAAGAGAACTGTACGAGCTTGCAAGCACAAATTACTCGGGGAAATATACAGTTCCTGTATGTGTTATCGATAGAAGTGAATTTTTCCCTTTTAGTTATTTCCAGATTTATATTTTTGTTAATTTATGTAATCTGTTACGTTTTTGTTATAGGTGCTTTGGGATAAGAAGCTGAAAACAGTCGTAAACAATGAGAGCTCAGATATAATTCGCATGTTTAATACTGAATTCAATCATATTGCTGAGAATGCAGCTCTTGACCTTTATCCTCCTCACTTGCAAGCACAAATTAATGAAGTGAATGAGTGGATATATGATGGGATTAATAATGGTGTCTATAGATGCGGGTTCGCAAAGAAGCAGGAACCTTACGATGAGGTAAATATTTCTTCGTGCCTATCCATGCCACATTGAATTTCTTAGTAGTTGTGAGGAAACAATGCGGGTTCTTTCTGGCTTTGATCTATCGCTCCCGACCCAAACAATTATTGCCTTTTTTTCTTTTACAGGCAGTAACAAAATTGTATGAAGCTCTAGACAGATGTGAGGAGATTCTCAGCAAGCAGAGATATTTGTGTGGAGACACACTGACTGAAGCAGATATTCGCTTGTTTGTGACCCTTATAAGATTTGACGAGGTATGGATATAGAATATTTTAGTGTAACACTTAGACGTTGAAGTAAGATTTTATCGATTTTAGTTCAAACTATAGACTGTCCCGTGCTGAAAATGATAGGAGATGCAGTATCCACCTCCGTATCAGAAAATTGTGTTTTGATGCATGTGTATTGGAGGGACGAGTAGCCATATCATCAGCGGTTTGAGAATTAGTGGATTAATTTCTCAATTAAGTAAATGAATAATGATCTCCATAAGGAGTCAAGTAG
>NW_019240499.1:0-1761 GCF_002742605.1 Olea europaea var. sylvestris
CTTCCAAGAAGTATTCTAGTAATAAGTATGTGTTACTTTCTGGTGGGGGAGAGCCACAAAGTTATCAGGAGGTTCTACTACATGATCAGAAAAATGAGTGGTTAAAAGCTATGTAAGAAGAGATGAAATCTTTGCATAATAACAACACCTATGATCTAGTAAAGTTGCCTAAGGGCAAGAGAGCACTGAAGAACAAATGGGTGCTTAGACTAAAGGTTGAACCAAATAGTTTGCAGCCAAAGTACAAGGTAAGGTTGGTTGTGAAATGGTTTGGTTAGAAGAAAGGTATTGATTTTGAATAAATCTTCTCACCTGTCGTTAAAATGTCTTCAATCCAAGTTATGTTAGGCTTGGCAGCCAATATGAATTTGGAGATTGAACAACTTGATGTGAAGACCACTTTTCTCTATGGTGGCCTTGAAGAGGAAATATATATGGAGCGGCCAAAAGGATTTACAACTAAAGGTAAATAAAATCTTGTATGTCAGTTGAAGAAAAGCTTGTATGGTCACAAGCAGGCACCGAGACAATGGTACAAGAAATTTGATTTCTTCATGGTTGAACATGAGTACACCAGAACAACTTCTGATTATTGTATGTTTATAGAGAAATTCTCTGACGGGGAATTTATTATCCTCTTGTTATATGTAGACGACATGTTGATTGTTAGTCGTGACACTGACAAAATTAAGAAGTTGAACATGTCCTTTGAAATGAAGGATTTGGGACCCGCAAATCAAATCCTTGGTATGAAAATCTCTCTTGACAAAAAGAATGGAAAATTATGGCTATCATAGGAAGGTTATATCAAGAAGGTATTACATAGGTTCAATATGGAAAAGACAACACCAATAAGTTCTCCACTTGCAAGTCATTTGAAACTAACTTCAAAGCAAAGTCCTTCAAGTGAGAATAAAAAGGAAGAAATGAAGAATGTGCCTTATGCATCACCGGTGGGTAGTTTGATGTATGCTATGGTATGCACAAGGTCAGATATTGCTCATTCTGTTGGAGTTGTCAGTTGATTCCTTTCTAATCCTGGAAAAGAACACTGGGTAGCTGTGAAGTGGATTCTCAAGTACCTCAAAGGGACTTCTAAGATATGTTTATCTTTTGGCACTAGCAAACCTGAGCTTGTTGGGTTCACAGATGCAAATATGGCAGGTGATGTTGACTCTAAAAAGTCTACTTCTGGGTATCTAATCACTTTCTCAGGGAAAGCAGTTTCATGGCAGTCTAGATTATAGAAATGTGTTGCTCTATCCACCACAGAGGCTAAGTACATAGCCATCACTGAAACTAGCAAGGAGTTGCTATGGACGAAGAAGTTCTTACAAGAACTGGACTTAGAGCAAGAGAAGTATATACTTTATTGCAACAGATAGAGTGCTATCCATCTCAGTAAGAATCCAACTTTTCACTCATGATCTAAACATATTGAAATGAGGTATCATTGGATTTGAGATGCACTGGAGATGAAGAAGTTACAGCTTGAGAAAATCCATACTGATGAGAATGGTTCAGATATGATGACAAAGCCATTGCCTATGGAGAAACTACAAGTATGTAGAAGAAAAATGGGTTTGATAGAGTCCTTCTAGTGGTGGGGAAGGGGAGATTTGTTGGGCTTTTCCTCCACTTGAGGGACTTACCCTTTCTTGGCCCATTTGGGCCCAAACCACTTAAAAGCCCCAAGTCCATCCAATATAGAGGCAGAAAATGGGGCTTCATTTCAAGTGACACAAAAATTACAGCAAAGGC
>NW_019240500.1:0-1761 GCF_002742605.1 Olea europaea var. sylvestris
CACACGGTGTCCGTTTTGGGCCCATAAGTACTTTTTGGAAATGTAGCGACCCTTTTAGATTGAACTCAAAACTTCGTCATGACGTACGACAGATTTCGGCCATTTTTTGATAGAAAGAGCAATTTTATGTTTGAAGGCTAGGATAGTCGACGTACGAAGAATTGAGCGTACCTTTTGCACACGGTGTCCGTTTTGGGCCCATAAGTACTTTTTGGAAATGTAGCGACCCTTTTGGATTGAACTCAAAACTTCATCGTGACGTATGACGGATTTTGGCCATTTTTTGAAAGAAAGAGCAATTTTATGTTTGAAGGCTTGGATAGTCGGCTTACGAAGAATTGAGCGTACCTTTTGGACACGGTGTCCGTTTTGGGCCCATAAGTACTTTTTGGAAATGTAGCGACCCTTTTGGATTGAACTCACGACATCGTCGTGACGTATGATGGATTTTGGCCATTTTTCGAAAGAATGAGCAATTTTATGTTTGGAAGGCTTGGATAGTCGGCGTACGAAGAATTGAGCGAAACTTTTGTACACGGTGTCCGTTTTGGCTCCATAAGTAATTTTTGGAAATGTAGCGACCCTTTTGGATTGAACTCACAACTTCGTCGTGACCTATAAGGGATTTCGGCCATTTTTCGAAAGAACGAGCAATTTCATGTTTGGAAGGCTTGGATAGTCGGCGTACGAAGAATTGAGCGAAACTTTTGTACACGGTGTCCGTTTTGGCTCCATAAGTAATTTTTGGAAATGTAGCGACCCTTTTGGACTGAACTCACCACTTCGTCGTGACGCATGACGGATTTTGGCTATTTTCTGAAAGAATTAGCACTTTTATACTTGGAAGGCTTGGATAGTCGGCGTACGAAGAATTGAGCTTGCCTTTTGCACACGGTGTCCGTTTTGGGCCCATAAGTACTTTTTGGAAATGTAGCGACCATTTTGGATTGAACGCACCACTTCGTCGTGACGTATAACGGATTTTGGCCATTTTTTGAAAGAATTAGCACTTTAATTCTTGGAAGGCTTGGATAGTCGGCGTACGAAGAATTGAGCGTACCTTTTGCACACGGTGTCCGTTTTGGGCCCATAAGTAGTTTTTGGAAATGTAGCAACCTTTTCGGATTGAACTCAAAACTTCGTCGTGACGTATGACGGATTTCGACCATTTTTTGAAAGAAAGAGGAATTTTGTGTTTGAAGGCTTGGGTAGTCGGCGTAAGAAGAATTGAGCGTACCTTTTGCACACGGTGTCCGTTTTGGGCCCATAAGTAGTTTTTGGAAATGTAGCAACCTTTTCGGATTGAACTCAAAACTTCGTCGTGACGTATGACGGATTTCGGCCATTTTTTGAAAGAAAGAGCAATTTTATGTTTGAAGGCTTGGATAGTCGGCGTACGAAAAATTGAGCGTACCTTTTGCACACGGTGTCCGTTTTGGGCCCATAAGTACTTTTTGGAAATGTAGCGACCCTTTGGGATTGAACTCACAACTTCGTCGTGACCTATAAGGGATTTCGGCCATTTTTCGAAAGAATGAGCAATTTCATGTTTGGAAGGCTTGGATAGTCGGCGTACGAAGAATTTAGCGTAACTTTTGCACACGGTGTCCGTTTTGGCTCCATAAGTACTTTTTGGAAATGTAGCGACCCTTTTGGACCGAACTCACCACTTCGTCGTGACGCATGATGGATTTTGGCCATTTTCTGAATGAATTAGCACTTTTATACTTGGAAAGCTTGGATAGTCGGCGCACGAAGAAT
>NW_019240501.1:0-1761 GCF_002742605.1 Olea europaea var. sylvestris
AGTGGCAACGTGTAAACTAAAGTGTACAAGTAGCAAGGTTCATACCGATTGAACTTTCCTATTTGTACACTGATTTTTGTCACGTTGTTTGACAGTTACATTATTGTCAAGTGTCAATTGAATGGGAAAACTATTTCAAATTTAAACTGTCAAATAGGGTAATATCACGTGGCAACACCGATTTTTAACACGTTGTTTGACAGTCGCATTGTTATCAAGTGTCGATTGGATAGAAAAGCTGTTTGAAGTTTAAACTGTCCAACAAGGTAATGTCACATGGAAAAGTGTAAACTAAAGCGTACACCAACGTGTACTTGTAGTAAGGTCCTTACCGATTGAACTTTACTATTTGTGCACTGATTTTTGACACGTTGCTTGACACTTGCATTGTTGTCAAGTTTTAATTAGATGGGAAAACCATCTGAAATTTAATCTGTCGAACAATGGAATGTCACATGGTAAAGTTGAAACTAAAGTTTACACTATAGTGTCCATGAAGCAAGGTTCTTACTGATTGAACTTTGCAATTTGTACATTGATTTTAGATACGTTGTTTGACACTTGCATTGTTGTTAAGTGTCAGTTGGATGGAAAACTGTTTGTAATTTAAACTCTCCAATAGGTCATTGTCACGTGGTAAAGTCTAAACTAAAGTGTACACTATAGTCTACATGTAGAAAGGTCCTTATCGATTGAAGTTTGTTATTTGTACATTGATTTTTGGCACGTTGTTTGACGCTTGTATTGTTGTCAAGTGTCAATTGTATGGGAAAACTATTTGAAATCTAAACTGTCCAACAGGGTAATGTCACGTGGTGAAGTGTAAAGTAAAGTGTACACCATAGTGTACATGTAGCAAGGTCCTTATCGATTGAACTTTATTTTTTGTACACTGTTTTTTGACACGTTATTTGACAGTTGCATTATTGTCAAGTGTCAATTGGATTGAAAAATTATTTGAAATTTAAACTGTCCAACATGGTAATGTCACATGGCAAAGTGTAAAGTAAAGTGTACATCATGGTGTACATGTAGCAAGGTCGTTATCGATTGAACTTTGCTATTTGTATACTGATTTTTGGCACGTTGTTTGACACTTGCATTATTGTCAAGTGTCAATTGGATGGGAAAACTGTTTCAAATTTAAACTGTCCAACATGGTAATGTCACGTGGAAAAGTGTAAACTAAAGTGTACACCATAGTATACATGTAGCATGTTTCTTACCGATTTAAGTTTGCTATTTGTACACTGATTTTTAACATATTGTTTTACACTTGCATTGTTGTCAAGTGCCAATTGGATGTGAAAATTGTTTGAAATTTAAACTGTTCAACAGGGTAATATTACATGGCAAAGTGTGTACATGTAGCAAAGATCTTACCGATCGAACTTTGCTACTTATACACTGATTATTGACACGTTATTTAACATTTGCATTGCTGCCAAGTGCCAATTGGATGGGAAAATTGTTTGAAATTTAAACTATCCAACATGGTAATGTCACACGGCAATGTATACACCATAGTATCCATTTCGCAAGGTTCTTACCAATTGAACTTTGCTATTCGTACACTAATTTTTGTCACGTTGTTTGACCCTCACATTGTTGTCAAGTATCAATTGCATGGGAAAGCTGTTTGAAATTTAAACTATCCAACAGGGTAATGTCATGCGGAAAAGTGTACACCATAGTGTCCATGTCGCAAGGTTCTTACCGATTGAACTTAGCTATTTGTACATTGATTTTTGGTACGTTGTT
>NW_019240502.1:0-1761 GCF_002742605.1 Olea europaea var. sylvestris
CGTCAAGATGAAGTGGTGAGTATAATCCAAAACGGTCGCTACATTTCCAAAAAGTTCTTGTGGGCCCAAAATGGACACCGTGTACAAAAGCTACGCTCAATTCTTCGTCCGCAGACTCTCCAAGCGTCCTAAATATGCAAGTGCTCATTCTTTCGAAAAATAGCCAAAATCCTTCGTACATCACGATGAAGTTGTGTGTTCAATCCAAAACGATCGCTACATTTCCAAAAAGTACTTATGGGCCCAAAACGGACACCGTGTGCAAAAGTTACGCTCAATTCTTCGTACGCCGACAGTCCAAGCGTTCCAAATATGCAAGTGCTCATTCTTTCGTAAAATGGCTGAAATCCCTCATACGTCACGACGAAGTGGTGAGTTCAATCCAAAACGGTCGCTACATTTTCAAAAAGTACATATGGGCCCAAAGCGGACACTGTGTGCAAAAGTTACGCTCAATTCTTCGTGCGGCGACAATCCAAGTGTTCCAAATATGAAGTGCTCATTCTTTTGAAAAATGGTCAAAATCCCTCTTATGTCACGACGAAGTGGTGAGTTCAATCCAAAACGGTCGCTACATTTCTAAAAAGTTCTTATGGGCCCAAAATGGACACCGTGTGCAAAAGTTACACTCAATTCTTTGTACGCTGTCAATCCATGCGTTCCATATATGCAAGTGCTCATTCTTTCAAAAAATGGCTGAAATCCCTCATACGTCACGACGAAGTGGTGAGTTCAATCCAAAACGGTCACTACATTTCCAAAAAGTACTTATGGACGCAAAACGGACACCGTGTGCAAAAGTTACCCTCAATTCTTCGTCCGTCGACTCTCCAAGCGTTCCAGATATGCAAGTGCTCATTCTTTCAAAAAATGGTCGAAATCCCTCATACGTCACGATGAAGTGGAGAGTTCAATCCAAAACGGTCGCTACATTTCCAAAAAGTTCTTATGGGCCCAAAACGGACACCGTGTGTGAAAGTAACGCTCAATTGTTCGTCCGTGGACTCTCAAATTGTTCTAAATATGCAAGTGCTCATTCCATCGAAAATTGTCTAAAATCACTCCTACGTCACGACGAAGTGGTGAGTTCAATCCAAAACGGTCGCTACGTTTCCAAAAAGTACTTATGGGCCCAAAACGGACACCGTGTGCAAAAGTTACGCTCAATTCTTCGTACGGCGAAAAACGTAACGTTCCAAATATGCAGGTGCTCATTCTTTTGAAAAATGGTCGGAATCCCTCATACGTCACGACGAAGTGGTGAGTTCAATCCAAGACGGTCGCTACATTTCAAAAAAGTTCTTATGGGCCCAAAACGGACAGCGTGTGCAAAAGTTATGCTCAATTCTTCATCCGCCGACTCTCCAAGCGTTCTAAATATGCAAGTGCTCATTCCATCGAAAAATGGCCAAAATAAATCTTACATCACGACGAAGTGGTGAGTTCAATCCAAAATGGTTGCTACGTTTCCAAAAAGTACTTATGGGCCCAAAACGGACACCGTGTGCAAAAGTTACGCTCAATTCTTGTTACGTCAACAATCCAGGCGTTCCAAATATGCAAGTGGTCATTCTTTCGAAAAATGGCCAAAATCCCTCATAAGTCATGATGAAGTTGTGAGTTCAATCCAAAACGGTCGCTACATTTCCAAAAAGTACTTATGGACACAAAACGGACTCCGTGTGCAAAAGTTACGCTCAATTCTTCGTCCGTCGACTCTCTAAGCGTTCTAAATATGCAAGTGCTCATTCTTTCAAAAAA
>NW_019240503.1:0-1761 GCF_002742605.1 Olea europaea var. sylvestris
AAAAAAAAAAGAAAAGAAAAGGAGTAGGGAATGGTAGAGTTGGAATTTATTGAGTTTGAAAAATTAACGTATGAAATCTTGATGATATATTGATGTGTGAAAGGTTCAGGGGACAAATGAGAGGGTTATTATTTAGTATGTTAAGGAAATATTGACATAATTAAATGTTTTAGGTCCTACGATATGATGATAATGACAAGATTACATGATCATAACATGATATAGTAAATGACAAGTAAATGAATGTTATGGTTGTCCTATAGTGAGATAATGAGATGATATATTTGGGTTACTAAGTTAATTGGTTTTGGCAAAACCATTTGTTGGATTATTATGTTATCTTATATACAATTTGAAAGTTTTGAGCCAAATTTTGAAGTTAAGGTGAATTTAATGAAGTTTTAGTGATGTAAGTTTTGAGTTATTTTCGATTGTATTTTTAGATTTCATGAATAAAGTATTACATTCTTCTCGAAATTTACACGTTATGGAACATATAGATGATATGCTGGATAGCTTACAGTCTAAGGCGACCATCATGTAAATTTTATTCAATTGTGGAACTATATCTTTAGGTTATAATCTTAATTGAAGGTCTTTGTGCAATATACAAGAAAAGCTTATGCATTGGTGATAGGCTGATGGGCCTCTTTATGGAATAAGAGAATACAATTATCATGGATTAATTGTTATAATTGGCTCTTCATAGAAAGAAATAGCACTAAAATTATGTGAATTTAAGGATGTAAAAGTGTTGCTATCAGATTAAATTCTGAGGAAACATTTACTCTTGTATCAAAAGTTTATGAGGATTTGATTTATGATAATGGATTACGTTAAGGTTTAGAAAGTTTTCTGAAGTAAAATTATGAATTATATGATAGATTGTTAAAGAGCATGATTAAATCATGATTTGGACTTGGTTATATTGGGATTATGTCATCACATTGCTAGAAATATCAATACTTATAAATCATTAAAGATATATTTTATTCGAAATGGTGGAAATGGAAATTGTGTATATATTATCACTGGGTTATATAGAATTAAAGGAAAAGAACACCATATTGAGCTATCTCAATTGTTTTGTTAATGATATCTAGAATTTTAGAAAATCATAAACGATTAAACTTTTGGAGATATTGTCAATTTAGAATAGAAGTAGCTACCTTCAAATATTTTTGTTTGGGGATTCCAAATACACGGAATGGAAACAAAATAGTATTTAAATCTTTGTGGATAGATTGATAAAGGTTACAAGATTCTTTTTAAATAATACAGTCAGTTCATAGGATAGACTTATAAAATTATATTTAGACTATTGTTAATTACATGATGGAATTGGAATATTTATCTTTGGTTAGTTGTAAGAAGTATATAATTAAATTACATTGTGCATCTTCTTTTGATAGAATGTCAAACACTATGAAGACAAGTTCAGAAGAGAGGCTATCAACTATGGTTGGTTAATTAAAGGAGACTTCAATAATTATTTATTTTTCATGGAATTGACTTATAAAAACTAGAGACAAGTGATGATAATTGAGGTTATATATAATATTGAAATATTCCAAGGACGTATGATGAAATGGGTGAAAGAATGCTATTCGATCTTAATATGTAACCATTGTTATAGAAAAAGAATTTGATTAGAGGATAGTTTAAATTTGACATAAGGTGAAGATTTGGAGAACATGAAAAGTAGTATCTTGAACTTCAATTGGAAAATAATTAAGTTTTCCTAAGATTTGAGAAAAAAAA
>NW_019240504.1:0-1761 GCF_002742605.1 Olea europaea var. sylvestris
AGCGGGTCAATTCCAAGCGGCCTAACTTGCTTTCGGCTCGATCGGCGAACTATCGATTTTGACGCTAAAAGTTTAGTCCATGTAACCCCTGTCGATTTTTCTCGATTTGGGACTGAAAAAAAAAATTCGAGATTTCAGTCTCATCCTACGCAGTTGGAGGCGTAGAATCGATTCCGCACGGTCTTGGCGCTCTGCGAGGCTTCCTTAGCCGAAAAACAGTCAAAAACAGGTCAAAAACGAGCTTTTCTGACCAATTTTTGACTCTTTGGCTAGAGCGTTTTCAGCGGACAGCCCGAAGCGAGGGACTCGCGGAGCTTTTCAGACTGGAGAATCGCACTTAGCGTGTCAATTCCAAGCGAGCTTCCTCGGTTTCAGCCTGATCGGCGAACTTTCGATTTCGACCCCGAAAATTTAGTCGATTAAAGAATTAGGATGCGACTGAAATCTCGATTTTTTTTCTCAGTCCAAAATCGAGGAAAATCGACAGGCGTTACAAGGACTAAATTTTTAGAGTCACAATCGAAAGTTCATTGATACGGCCGAAACCACGAAAGCTCGCTTGGAATTGACTCGCTGAGTTCGATTTTCGAGTCAGCAAAGTTCCGCGAGTCCCTCGCTTTGAGCTATCCGCTGAAAACCTTCCAGAGAAAGAGTCAAAAATTGGTCTGAAAAACTCGTTTTTGACCAGTTTTTGACTTTTTCTCGGCTCAGGAAGTCTCGCTAAGAGTCGGGACCGTGCGGAATCGATTCTACGCCTCCAACTACGTAGGATGAGACTGAAATCTCGAAATTTTTTCTCAGTCCAAAATCGAGAAAAATTGTCATGGGTTCCATGGACTGAATTTTTCGGGTCAAAATCGAAAGTTCGCCCATCGGGCCAAAACCAAGTAAGCTCGCTTGGAATTGACTCGCTGAGTGGGATTTTCTAGTCGGTTCCAGAGGGGAGACGGAATTAGGTATTTTTGCATCAAGCTCTTTTAGTCCATGAAACCCCAGTCGATTTTTCCCGATTCATTCCGATGAATGAAAATAATCAGAGATTAGTATCAAATCCCATGTAGGTACTTGGAGGCGTAGAATCGATTCCCATTGGTCCCGAGGCTCGGCGGAGCTTTCTTAGCCGAGAAACGGTCAAAAACTCCACTGTTTTTGACCGTTTCGCGAAAGTTCACCGACCGCGCGTTTTTCGCCGATCCAGCGGACCAGCGGACTCGCAGAGCTTTTTAGACCAGAAAATCGGACTCAGCGGGTCATTTCCAAGGGGACTTGCCCGGTTTCAGCCCGATCGGAGAACTTTCGATTTTGACCCCGAAATTTCACTCCATTCTTCCCCTGTCGATTTTTCTCGATTTTGGAGGAGAAAAAAAATTTCGAGCTGAGTGTCGGATCTTACATAGTTGGAGGCGTAGAATCGATTCCGCACGGTCTTGACTCTCGGCGAGGCTTCCTGAGCCGAGAAACAGTCAGAAACTGGTCAAAAACGAGCATTTCCGACCACTTTTTGACTCTTTTTCTGGAGCATTTTCAGCAGATAGCTGTAAGCGAGGGACTTGCGGAGCTTTTCGGACTCGAAAATCGCACTCAGCGAGTCAATTCAAAGCGAGCTTACTTGGTTTTTGCCCGATGGGCGAACTTTCGATTTCGACCCGAAAAATTTAGTCCATGTAACCCATGTCAGTTTTTCTCCAGTTTGGACTGAGAAAAAACGTTTGAAATTTCAGTTGCATCCTACGTAGTTGGAGGCGTAGAATCGATTCCGCA
>NW_019240505.1:0-1760 GCF_002742605.1 Olea europaea var. sylvestris
AAAAAAATTTGATTTGGGCCATCTAATATAATAAGTGAGCTCATCAAGAAAGGTCAAATATTTTTTAAAATAAATAAATAATGAAAATCTTGTTAAGGCTATGATTTTTAATGAAAAAATAAATAAAATTTTTATTTTCTAATGTTTTCAATTTCGGATCAGGTTATCGGATCAGATATACAATAACATAGCTAATCGAATTTGGATTTAATATTCAATTATCCGTTGGATTATCAGATCGGATCGAATCAGATAATTATTCTTAACGGATCGAATCTAATTTGAGCAGATCCATATTGATTAATTGACAGCCCTAATCTAGACGTAGATTTATCGATAATGATTATTATCGATAAATGAATATTCGATAAATTAATGACATTGCTTTATATAATAAAATTTTAAGTTACAATTCGAGCCCTATATACTAAATTAATATTCATGTTAAGTACATAACGTTGAGGCCTTTTTCGGTTGGTTGTAACTTCAAAAATATCTCTTCAACAATGACATGTATTTTCACAAAGGTAGAGGCATTAAGTGGCATCCCAAGAGTGTTTTCGACGATTATCATACAACTATCTAGTAAGAAACAAGACTCGAAAGGAAATTTGCAAAATGAATAATTATCTTTTCTTACCAATATTTGTTTTTATTAGCTAGATTTGATAATGTGCGCACACAAAAAATTAAAAATAAATAAATAAATAAATTACCTAGACCAATCTAATTGTCCTTTCCATCCGCCCTTGCTTAAATTTACCCACAAGATATGTTGAAGAGATGGGCTTATTTCAGCAATTATTTAAATTAATGACTAAAAAGGAAGGTCGAAGTTGTTCAAAAGTTGTACATGAGAAGGTGTGAAGTTTTAAAAAAGTAGGCTAGTATTGATTTTTTTAGCCAAATTTTAGGAATTTATTACTATCATAAAAAAGGTTGAATCCCAACCTTGAGGACCTCCACCACTCCGTCCCTAGAGTATCGTAAGGAAGGTAAATCGCGGAATGTGCCATAATAGGCCAGGGAACAAGAGTTTGTCCGTACACTAGTGTCCACAAAGAGTCCAATTTTATATCTCAAGAATTGAACATTTACACTGTGGCAACCAGTAAGGCGGAGTTTACTTCACTCCTGTCCTTTGCACCACTGAATTATGCCCCGGAGGGCAAATTTATTACTATCATAGTTTGGCCTTCATGTGGACTATTCAAGTTCCTAATATGACTTATTATATTGACACTTTCGACAAAAACATTAGGACAAATTTTATTGTAAATCGTGGGATATTTTCTATTTTTAATTTCTTCCTGCCGTGCAGTTAAATCAAGCTTCTTTGGTTTGATTTCAGAGAGCTGACTCTAAATTTTGTGCTTTAATTTTAAAGTTTCCTTTTAGGTTCAAGTAGTTAGTTTATGACTTAAAAAGTAATGCTATATAGTTGTTACTGGTGATAAACGCTAGTCTACTTATATTCAAGTGTCGTTAATTAATAGATCATCTTAAAAAGTAGAGATATAGATCCCATTTAAGATTCCTATCACTTAGAAAAACATAGACATGTGATATAGCACCGATGATACTACATAACATTATTTTTACTTAAATGGCCATCAATTAAGTTTACTGTAAAGTTTTTGTACTCGTTAATGGTAAATTGTCTTAAATAGTGAAATAATGGATTGTATAGTGTTGAGAATTGGAAATCCTATTTCTATTACATCGAAAGCAATCAATTTGTAGAAAGAAATAAAAACACG